>NW_027263594.1:0-216632 GCF_044049455.1 Aspergillus lucknowensis | reverse complement strand
TAATAGGAGAATAGTATATAAGGTTATAAGATTTAATTAAATATATTATTTAGTATATTATTTAAAGATAGAAAAATAATAGAAATTTAAGAATACTTAAAAATATTTATTATTACTATATCTAGCTTTCCTATTTTTATAATTAATATTACTATTATTTTAGAGTAATTTATTTTAAGGATTTTTATAAAATAACTTGTTTAGTACTTATTCTATAAGCTATAATATATATATTATAGACTAGCCTTATTTTTTTATCTTAATTTTAATTTAATTATAACAAGTTACTATACTTATTAAACATGATTATATTAGGTAAGACAAGTCAATCCAAATCCTTTAGAAGTCCCGTGTGGGAGCCTGGGGTTAGAAGCGCACAAGAGGTCATTGCTTCAATAACAAATAGTTATACAAGCCATGGGATATGCCTTTAGGAAGTCTAGTTTGTTAATATAATAGATTCCAAGGTATATCTTTATCTTACTAATCTTCTTATAGGCATGCTTTAAAAGACTAAAATAGCTAATATCAAGTAGCTACAAGAGGTATAATAAATATAGAGGCATGTAGATTAGAATAATATTATTCTTGTTGCAGAGCTTATTAAAAGCAGGTATAAGATAACTTCCATAGCTATCAAGAACTAGGAGTTGATATTGGCCAATTATATAGGGTATAATTACAGGAATAAAGGTCTTTTTAAAGCTACTAGAGGCCTATCTTATTAGTAGTCTAGCTATTAGGACTTATTTTAATCCTCTAATCTATTAGTAATATAAGTTTTTTAAACTATCCCTGAATATAGACCTTTCCTTTAAAGATAATATAGGAAGGAACTAACCACCCTATTATATTAATAGATTTAATTATTATAACCTAATTATAGTTACCAGGTTAAATTAGATAAGGTTTCCCAGGTATATTAGATCTAGTAACTATTTTAGTAGTTGCTATTAGACCTATAGTAAAGCTAGTCTTATTAAAGTTATAGATATCTTTGTTGCTAATACTATATTTTATTTAGACCTCCTAAAGCTGATTAAACCATGCCTTTAGAAATTAGGGATCCTTGTATTTAGCTTGTTAATAACTATAGCTTCTTGTATATTGAGTTTTTAGTTTATCTTGATATTTAATAAATTTTATTATCTAGTTCTTCCTAATTAGTTAAGGGGGGGTTAATGCTATAGCTTGAAGAAGAAGATTAGCTATTTCTGCTATATTTCCAGGTCTAGAAGGAACTCCACGCGAATCTTTAGATAGAATCCATTTTACTAAAGACTCTTCCTAAGTTTTAGAAAGCCTATAGCTATTAGCATGTTGCTAGCCTTAATATTAGACCCTGTTTATCCTATTATATAATATTACTTGATGTATATTATAAACCTTTACTACTTAATGCTTACTTTAAATTTTATTATTTTTTAAAGTAGATATTGCAAGTTAAATCCTCCCCTCTTGCTCTGCTAAGTCTTGATTTAATAGACATGGTTTTTGTGGCATGGTGGTGGTTCAAAGTTCAACATGTTGAACGACGCGGTCAAAATCGATGGGGGTGGACGGTTCAGTCGGGTGGATGGTTCGGTCGGGAATTACGTTACAGCAGATCCATTAGCTATCAATGTCCGAGTTCTCTGACACTAGCGCTGCACCTTCCCAAGATGTTAAATAGAAATAACAACAACAACTATTTGTCTAGTTCCACAAGCCATTAACTTCATCTATTATAAGTTGCTAGTTATTAGGTGATCCAATCAATCTACTTACTTTGCATTAACAATGGTTAAAATCAACGTCATTGATGCCTGACGATTCAGACACAAACAATGACCTGGTGGAGCTGGAGCCGAAGATGGACTAACTATTCTAGGCATAGTATGGGGAGGAATCAGACAATTCTTGTCACGAACCTGCAATAACAGTAAATGCATTCTCTCCTCGATCCTATTCCCACTGCAAGTCTCGCCCTAAGTCTGTAAAGGCCCTCAAGTCTACAGAAAGAACCCCGACGCAAGCGCTATGAAACTGAGCAAAAACCAGCTTAGAAGGGCACGCAAGAAGGCTCTGAAGTCTCAGGTACGCATCGAATATCCCGTTTTATCATGTAGGCTAACGTGTTTCTTCCAAGACCCCTGAACCGGCGGTCCACGACGCGTCCGATAAGGGAAATCAAGCCTTGGTAGCTCGTTCAGATACCGATGGCGTTGGTCCGGAAAACTCCATTTCTCTTGACCCGGATGATCCCCTGTGGCAGATATACAAGGATATTGCTAGCAGATTTGATGAAGCCGAGGAGACGAAATCATTATCAATTGAGACCCAGAAACCGGAGGTCTACTTTGATGATGACGCCGACATCCCGGAGGAAGAGGACGACAAGACCCCAGCCCTTTCGAAGCGCAAGCGCAAGGAATTAAACAAATTATCAGTTGCCGAGCTCAAAGCGATGGTTAGAAAACCCGAACTAGTAGAGTGGACAGATACTTCAGCTCCCGACCCTCGCCTTTTGGTTCACATCAAAGCTCATCGAAACGTCGTTCCAGTGCCTTCCCATTGGTCCTTAAAGCGGGAATATCTCTCGTCCAAAAGGGGAATCGAGAAGCCGCCTTTTGCCTTGCCCAGGTTTATCCAAGAGACTGGAATCTCGGAAATGCGCGATGCTGCCTTGGATAAACAAGAGCAAGCAAGCCTTAAACAGAAGCAACGTGAGAGGGTCCAACCGAAAATGGGGCGGCTTGACATTGACTACCAAAAGTTATACGAGGCGTTCTTTCGTTTCCAAACAAAACCCGAATTAACTCGTTATGGTGAGGTTTACTACGAAGGAAAAGAATTTGAGACCAACCAGCGTCATCTTCGCCCAGGGGAGCTCAGCTCAGAACTGAAGGACGCTCTCAATATGCCCCCTGGTGCTCCTCCCCCGTGGCTGATCAATCAGCAGCGCTATGGACCCCCCCCTTCTTACCCAGCTCTAAAGGTTCCCGGCCTTAATGCCCCTCCGCCGCCCGGCGCTATGTGGGGGTACCACCCTGGTGGGTATGGGAAGCCCCCAGTTGATGAACACAATAGACCTCTGTATGGAGGCGATATTTTTGGTGTCCTGCAACCCCAACAAATTGTGCAACAGGGCGAACCGGTTGAAAGGGACCTCTGGGGAGAATTACAAGAGCCGGAGCTATCCGACGAAGGAAGTGAGGAGGAAGAAGAGGAAGAGGAGGAAGAAATTGATGAAGAAGATTTAGATATTGGATTAAAGACCCCCAGCGGACTGGAGACTCCAAGCGGGCTGGTCTCAGCTGTTCCGTCAGAGTTAACCAGCATCGAGAATGCGCCTGGAGAGTTCGACGTGCGCAAGCAGTACCGTGGAACTCAAACTGAGGAGTCTGTCGGCAATCGAAGTGCCTTCCACGTCATACCTGAACGGCAGACGCAAGTACAGGGTTTCTTCGGGGGTGATAGGGTATACGACCTCCGTCAACCCCCCGAGAACCTGCCTGTTCTCGGCGCGGAAGATCAGAACCGCAAACGCAAGAAACCCGGCGATGTCGATGTATCCGTGGATCCGGATGAAATGCATGGCGATGATGGACTAGACAATGAACATCTCAGGAAGCTTTATGAGTCCCGGAGACAGCAGGATAACAACCCAAACTGGCAATTCCAGGAAGATCTTAGCGACATGATAGCCTATGAAAGCCGAAAGAGACTCAGACCCGAGAAACAGGCCAGGCATTAGGACAGCTTTTGATTTGGCTATCTGACTAAGTTTCTATGTAACCTTGGGGCGTATCATCGTTCGTTCTATCAGTTTTATTTGGTCCAATTGTCCGATAATGAAAAGACCTTGACATAAGGAAGCATGTTGCTTGAGACAACTTTACTCGGTATTATCTCTAATCATTAGGGATTTATTGTTAATATTTGCGAGCCACCGGCATCAGTACGGTTCTTCCTGGAAGAGACTGAACTTTCCGTGGTACTACAAGGAGCTGTGATTGTTCTTCCAAGGTTGTTCCCTTCGTATCGCTAAACTACTAATCGCCCTGGGTTATCAATTTCATCGCCGACTCTACCTTGATATGTCTGATTGCTGAATTGTGCTGCGGCTTTGGAAGGGGATGATGCTAAGGCTGATGTTTTCATGGGTCAGTATAATCCAAGAATCATGTACCTCTTGTGAATGGCAAAGTTCTGTCAATCGCCCCGGTTCTCAGTGCTACAGGCACTGCCTGTCTTGAAGTAATCAATCTAAAAGAGGAAATACAAGCAATATATTTTGATAGTAACATTGCGGCAGGAGCTCTGGAATTTAGATTAAAGGTGGACGTTTTCGGGACAACATTAGGTACCTACAGACCAGTGATGAAGGGAGAACTGTTGGGATGGAATTCCGGGCCGCCACACTTTCAGTCTCCGTTCCTGCGTCCTGATTTCTCGAAAGTTGATGTCCAAGAGTGTGGGAATGTGTGAACTGAACAAGGTCCTGAGCGCCCTTGGTATGGACTCTGCACTGCGGCTCTGAGGGGGAGTGTTGCAACGAGGTCCGAGTTCCGATGATCTTTGCATGGTTCCAACACCTTCCCATCCGATGGGCGACTGTTCGTCTCGAACGGCGTGCTCATTGGTGGTTGACCCGGAGGCCAGTATTATGTTTGCTTTTTGTCAATTCATCCTGAGTCATTGTCATCGCAGGACCAGAATAATCTGGGTCCCGAAGGCCAACATGGCTGCTCCAGCCTTGGATGTTTGACTCATCCAACTAACTCTGGCTCTTCGCCAAGTCAATTGAAGTCTGCTTGGGTGGATAACTTACCCTTCGTCCAGGGTGATGTCAGCCATGATTCAACGTTTCAAGAAAACCCCTCCATCCTTCCAACCAGCTTTCAGCCCAACCACTTGAGCGAAGGTCCAATTCATTGGTCGGTTCAAGACCAAACTTGAACTAAGCCCCCCCTCAGTCGGGCGCTCCAGCAGCCAACCGTAACTTTGCTAAAATTAAACCTTGTCTGGGTTGCTGATGCAGCAAATCATTCCTCATCCCCTTCTTGTGACTCTCATCGTCATGTGGGAGATCACCCACCACATCCCGCTACGATCACACGCTGACCATCCATTGCTGGATTTAAGAGAAGGTGCACTTCCCACAGCTCGACAAAGTCTGGTCATCAGGTTTTCGCCTTCTGTTGCGGTCCCTAATTGGCCCCGCGAGGTGAGAGATTGGCATTGCGTCGTTGCTTCTACTGCCACGCGCCGGACCCCGCAGTCTCGTGAACATCCATTGTACAATCCACAGCACCCGCCAGCCCCATCCGTCCATCAGCAACACATTGACTCATAGCCCAGTCAGTCTTGCCGACTTGCGCCTTCCCAGCCGGGTCTTGATTTATCCTTGCTTGGACTCGTGACTGTTTTGCTCTTCTTTCCCTAGGCGGCCACTCCGTCGTCGCCGGTCGCAGTGTCTTATCGCCGAGATTGGGTCATACTTGCTGCCTGTCGCCACAGGACGAAGGCCCCTGACAAATCACCTTTCACGTGTGCTCTCCTCCTCAATTCCATTCCATTGTCTTCTCACATTACCCCATCACCCATCGCACCTCTCCATCCTTACGTATCAGGCTGCTCTATAAATTAAAGACTGCGGTGACTGTTTCTCCCAAATCGTCCCTCCCCGTCAGACTTCCTCCAAATTCCGGAGAACGCTTTCCAGGTCCTGGAGCCGGATTTATTTGAGATGACATCCTTTCCTGCAGCCTCGTCTCCCGTGGTGTCAACTGAGAAGCCCAACATGGGTCGCTTACCTTCGATGTCTAGTCTCATGTCTCCCCCGGAGCCTAAACCCTTCGAATCATTTAATCCCACATTTTCACCTCACAAGATGTCGCAGGATCCATCATATTCGCATGAAATCAAATTCGCCCCCATTTCCGCTGACCGAAAGCAAACACAGTCAGAGATGAATTTGCCATCACCACCTGTGACCCCGTATGCCGGGAATAAGAAAGGAAAATCAATCGTCTCAGAGCAACCCGAAGGAGATGCCTTGGTTGGCTCATCAAGAGACCCTGTCCTTTTTCCAAGGCATGAGTCCATCTCTGAAATCGCCACCGATGAGCCGCTGTTTGGTCCGATGCTGCCATCAGCTACCGAGGCTTTGATGGAACAGCACATAAACTCCCACATGGCAAGGTTCGAGAATAAGCTGAATAAACCAACGCGGGATGAGTACCGTTTGGCCCTTTCTTGCGTGCCCACTGTTTCGACGCGTTACAATCGCAATCCGGCGGCGTGGGCCCGGGAAGAAAGAGAGACTCTTGAGCGTCAGTTGGTCATGATGAATCGACATCCTCCCCGTGTCTTAGATGGCAGATTGAAGAGAATCGCGCCAGCGCCAACGAAAAGGGTAGTTCCTGCTCAACCCCGTGTGCAACGGACGCCCCGAGTAAAGCGCACACCAAAGTCTACCCCGAAGCAGAGGGCTCTGGATTCGTTTGAACTGCACTTACCGAATTCCAAGCCGTCCCGCAATAGCGGCACAAGTAGGGATGACACAGATTTTAATTCAATCAAGGATTACTCGCCCTCCCTAGAGGTACTCGGCGGCAATGCGAAAGCGCTGAAGGCAGACTGGAAAGGTCAGATGTTAGACCTTAGTAATGATCCAGATCGGTTATTGTTGACCCCAGCCGAACTCAACCTCGCTGCCACTCTGAGGCTTTCCTGTGCAACCTATCTCTGCAGCAAGCGCCGTATTTTCGAGGCTCGTATCAGAGCTTTGAGGATTGGCAAGGAGTTTCGCAAGACTGATGCTCAGCAAGCTTGCAAGATCGATGTGAATAAAGCAAGCAAGCTCTGGACTGCTTTCGAACGAGTTGGTCTCTTCAACCCCATACATTTCCAAAGGCATTCAGATTGATGGGGCGGTGCCACGGCGTGGCTTGAATGCTTCTGCAAGTCATTTCAACACTCCTCCCCTCATTGGCGAGCAATATTTATTTTTTGCCATCATCGTTTCGGCGCAAAACGTTTTATCCTGATATTTCTTGCGGCGGAACATTGTGCCATACAGGATTGGCTGTATTTTGTTTCTCTCTCTGTCTGCGCCTCCCTCTCTCCCTTATCTTTTTCAGCATAGTTGGTTGGCATGGATTGGATGATTCGGCGTTAATTGGGTTTTTCCTTGGCTTTTTTTGCTTTCTTCTGTCCAGGCGTTCGGATACCAGGCCTTGCGCTCTCTGTGAGACATCAGCCCCAATTGCAATGTGGTCGAGTCGAATCTTACTTCTGAAATAGAGCGTACTTAGTTTGGGCTTGCGAAATGTGCGCCTCGGTCCATGCTGACGTAGGAGATAGCTCTGGTTCTCAATCGATGAGAAGTTTCGGTTCAGTTCCGCAGATCAGGAGAGGATTTTGAATGCGCCCGGGAGGGAGGAGAGGAGAATCGGCGGAACCAGCGACGAGCTCAGGGCGCATTTCCCCCTTCCAAATACGGCTGCCGATCCTCACTCGGTCGGCCGACTGGTCCCTGTTCATCCAGTAGATTCAGAGCTTGCGGGAAGAGCCATACAAGAGAGCGAATAAGACGACGAGATATGCTCCATGTATGAAGGCCACACCGCCTGTCGCAGAAGTATCATGAAATCTTTGCGCTCGTCATCTGGTACCTTGGGCGGGCGAAGCTCACCAAGTCCGCAACTCGAGGCAGCTGCGCCACCACTTCTCTCCCTTGCACCAGCATTCAAATCTATCTTCTGCAACAACGCTCTCCATTAGACCCCATATGTTATCTTCGCGTATGGGAGGGGCTTTATGAAGAATCATGTCCAATCCACAAGGCGACCGTACTGAGCCGTTCGGCGAGCAGGAGCACAGGGGAGACGCGGACATCGATAAGAAACCAAAAAACAGAAGGCCTGCAAGTGAGAATATTCTACCCTCAACTGAGTTTCGATTGTACTTACGAGGTTTTGAGATACTGCCTTTCGGCAGCAACGTCTGAAGGCCTGGCAGTGGGTCTCCAAAAACACATATGACCGTGTCTGAAGTCTAGTTGCTGACGAGCACTTAGACCGATCCTGACGCCCAAAAGTGTCTTGCCTCTTTTCTTCGTGGTCGGAGTCATATTCGCCCCCATCGGTGGCCTACTACTGTGGGCAAGTTCAACAGTATGGCACCATGGAAATGTCGGATTTCGGCTTCCAACATTGATTTCCTTCTTTTTCACAGGTTCAAGAATTGGTCATAGACTACTCAGATTGCAAGGACGCCACGCTTAATGCGAGCGCCGTACAGATTCCCGATGGTAAATTCAAATATACCTTCAAATCCTCTTACGCAAGGCCAACCTGGCAACGAATCGAGGACGTTAGTGGAAGCCAGCTCTGCCGATTGATGTTTGACATTCCGGATTCCATGGGGCCACCCGTTTTCCTGTACTACCGCCTTACCAACTTTTATCAGAACCATCGGAGATACGTGAAGTCTCTTGACATTGATCAACTGAAAGGGAAGGCTGTGAAGAGTGACACAATCAATGGAGGCGCTTGCGATCCTCTCAGACTTGATGAGGATGGCAAACCATATTACCCGTGTGGACTCATCGCTAACTCTATGTTCAACGACACAATATCCAGCCCCATTTTCATGAACGGCCGCGACGGTCCTGAGACGTATAATATGACTAACAAGGGTATTGCCTGGGATAGTGACAAGGAGCTAATCAAGCAGACCTCTTACCAGCCAGGCGAGGTTGTCCCTCCGCCAAATTGGCGGGAACGTTACCCGGATAATTACAAGTACGAAATTCCTAATTTGCACGAAGACGAGGATTTCATGGTGTGGATGAGAACAGCTGCCCTTCCCACCTTCAGCAAACTATCTCGGAGAAATGATATTACAGCCATGGCGGCGGGAAATTATCAATTGGACATCAAGGATCGTATGTTGGCACCTGGGGGAATATTTTCGCCGTACTGACTCTTTAACAGGTTTTCCAGTCACAGATTTTGGTGGAACAAAATCCATCATAATCTCAACACGAACAGTTCTGGGTGGTCAGAATCCGTTTATGGGAATCGCCTACGTTGTCGTCGGTGGTGTCTGCGTTCTCCTTGGAGCGCTGTTTACGATTGCTCACCTAGTTCGTCCAAGGTAATATCTCTTCCTCTCTGTGTATAGTCCCATACTGATTGTATTAGAAAATTGGGGGATCATACTTACTTAACTTGGAACAATGAACAAGAATCAGCCGCGATCGCTACAGGGCGGGATGACAGGGTTGGGGCCCATTTGCACTAACATGGGTCGCTCTTCGTTTTTGGGGGAATTTTACTCTTCCCTTTCACTTCGCTCTCGGTCTTGTACATTAACAGTGTTTGGAAGTGTCTCTGTTGGTCTGGACGGTATCGGACCATTTCAGAGCGCTCAAATTGACGGATGAGCTGATGACTGGCTTTTAAGCCATCTTCATGTGGGTTTAGCGTATAATGGTCAATTGATTCATGCCGATCTTACTTCCGTCTTGGGACGTCGTCCTCGGTTGAATTCCTGATTGTTTGGGGAACACCTAGGTCATGTTTTGCGATTCTTTCATCCCTTGCTGTCTCATTCCTAACCCACGCCTAGGAATTCTGAATCCAACATACGGCAAAAGTTGCATACCATTTCACGTAACTGTGAGCAACGGCCGGTTTCTTTAATGCTCTGTTAGATTCCCTTGGTAAGCTTTTGAGCCTTCAAACACCTAGACGATATGCTTCAACTCTTTCAGTTTCAGGTGCTTCTGGTCTTTGTGATAACCAGTCTTCAGCAGGGTTGTTTCGCTGATTCGCGGCGTGGTTTTTGCGCCACAGCAGCCCCAGATGATTCCTTGAAAGCAGAGTTTCGGCGACTGAGCGCCCTCGAGGGTGTCGCTAATGTAGACCAGGAAAGTCGGAAGGCTGTAGAACCAATCGAGATAGCGACCTGGTTCCATGTTGTGAGCAGCAAAGCAAATGGGAATATCGTATCTGACGAGATGCTCGCTGCACAGGTTAGTACTATACAATTTCGACACCCCCGAGATTACTCTATCGACCGTCTTCTCTTGTGAGTACTATCTGACCAGCACAAGCTATCGTCCCTCCAAGAAGCGTATCGAAACGCGACAATAACCTACCGCCTTGAAGGAGTGACTCGCCAAACCAATGACAAATGGGCACGCAATGAGGAGGAACTAGCTATGAAAGATGCACTTCGTAAAGGAAGCTACAGAACCCTCAACGTTTACTTCCAGACCGACCTCCAAGCTCCTACTGGCTCTGGAAACCGAGCACGCCAACTTGACCTTTCAGAACAATTGGCAACCAGTGTGCTTGGCTTCTGCACTCTGCCCGACCCTAGCATCAATGTAACTAGCCCTCGTTCTAGTTATGTGAGGGATGGATGCAATGTGCTTGCAAACACTATGCCGGGCGGTTCCCTGACGCATTATAACCGGGGTGGAACTGCTATACACGAAATTGGCCACTGGAACGGTCTCCTACACACATTCGAGGGAGAGTCATGCTCGCCTGAGAATGAGGGTGACTATATTGACGACACCCCTCAAGAGTCTTTGCCGACAGATGGGTGTCCCGCTCTCAAGGATTCGTGCCCGGATAACCCAGGCGCTGATCCAATACACAATTTCATGGATTATTCGTCTGATGAATGCTACGAGCGTTTCACGCCATCGCAGGTCAAAAGGATGCGCGACACGTGGTATGCGATGAGAGAAGGGAAATAAGGTCGTGCTGATTGGCTTCCGGAGAATTTCAATGCATACTACTAGTAATGGTGGGTTTGGTACGGCCACCAGTGGATCTTGTCTTCTGGTACAAAGACGATGACGGCAAGAAGCAACCGGTCCGTATATGTACTCGCACTAATCCATCAATATCTTATTCCCGCCGTGACACGCGGTAGGTCTACTGTTCGACCGGGAGACAGTCAATCTCGCTGTAGAATAGTTCTCATGCCGAGGAATGGTGGGCTGGCATTCATCAATCTCTTTCTACTTAGGTTTCATTAGGCAATAAGTGTATAGAATACAAGGGTTAGCAAGGAGAGCTTGGGGACTGTAATCAAGGGTCTCGAGGTTCGAATCACCTCTTTCGCTTCTTACCCCGGTCCTCATCATCAAATCCACTTTCCTTGTCCTTCTTTTTTGCTTGTTGTTCCAGCTCGTCCCAGTCCTCGCCGCTTTCCTCGTCCTCCGCACTGAAATCATCATCAGCACTAGCGTCGTCATCGTATTCGCTGTCGTCTTCAGAACTTTCGTCCGCGGCAAGTTCAGATTCCGACAGTTCAAATGCTGATTCCTCCTCTTCATCTGAACCATCCTCGGAATCCGATTCCGCTGCCAAGAAAGACCAGCCACCATCGGCAAAGAAGCCGTATGGATCGCTGACGACTGTCTTCATGATCGTGGTCCAGTTCAGGTTCAGGGGGCCTTCGGTGAACGCGATGTCTACAGAATCTAGCCAGTCTTTCACGCCTTCCAAACTCTCCACGGGAATCGTGTTGATATGGACGGGAGGTCTATGGAAATCCTTGTAGACGAACACAAGATCGAAGTTTTTAAGCCCAAACTGTCGAGAGGTTAGCGATATTGCGGCATGCCGGCGAGTCGGTTTCTCAACATACCTGAACTCTCTCGAGATGTGCAATCTCAATCTCGTTCAGACTGATGACGAGGGAAGGGGGTTCGGTCAACTGAACGAGAGCGTCTGTGGTGGGCTGGATTAGAACATTCGAACGGTTTGGGACACCGTTAAAGCCGATCTCTCTGAAAGGAATGTCAACATCAACGCCCTCGTCCTTCCCAGCATCGGCTATCTTCTCGGCGAATGATTTAAACTCCCTATCCAAAGCCGCTCTCCGTCTTCTTTCCTCTTGCTCTGCCTCGAACTCCTCTTCATCCCCATAACGATGTTTACGTCTCCGATTTCCGGTCTCATCGAACTGCATCTCAGTAGCTTCTCGATAGAACTGGATGTCTCTCGTTTTCCTCTTTCCTATCATAATAGGCGTCTTGAGGTGGACGTGGATCAAAACAATGAGCTCGTGAGCACAAGGCTGAAAGAACAGATGTTTGACGTTGCTAAAAAGCACGTCAACGTGTTCATTGCGGAATGGAGACACATAACGAAGGCCATTCTGGTGTATCTCAACCTCCCCGGGAACTCGTTTATCCAGTGGGGGTCGAAGATAAACATCAGGTAATTTTACCGGGCGACGGTCTGGGATATATTGTTAGCCTCGTACTTAACTTTTTGGGAGGAACGACTGACTTCTGATCTCCACGAGCTTATCTTGCTCAACCACGTCCTCCATCTCTTTTTTCTCTTGTTCACGCCGTAGAGCATTCTTCCTTAGCTCAGTGATGTCCTGAGCAACCTGTGCGAATCGATCGTTGTCCTTCGATCTAAGGGTCAAATTGCGCAAGAAATGTGCTGATAGATCTTCGAAAGGTTGGTCGTCTTTCCTTCCAACGCCCTGACCTGGAGAGAGAAAGTTAATTCGAAGATAGGCGTATTCTCCTTCATCACTTTTGCTGGCGTTTTTTATCGTGTTGATGTGGAATGGTACTGGCCGGCCCAATATAGGAATAATCACGGTGGAGGCCTTGTGATCAACATATACCGTTAAATCTTTGACTCGGACCGGCAGTTGGTTGTCCCTCTTGTATGATTCGAATCTCTTGAACTTCTTTTGTGCAACTCCATTGTCATCACCGGTAGTGCCTGCAAATCGATCTAGGCCCTCCTTGGTTTTCTTCGCTGCCAACTCCTTCTGATGCTCACGGCGTCGTGCCTCTGCTCCTTCGTTGACCTGGGTCGGCCGTTCAGCACGGAGCTTTGTTCTGGTGACATTCCTGCTCGCAATAGCGCTTGATTTAGGTTCCTTCTTCTCCTTGGTCGGTTTTTGGGTCTCTTCTTCGTCGCCAAAGTAAAATGATACTGAGTCCATATCAATGCCAGCATCTTTGGTGAATACATGTGGCCCACTTTCACCGACCCGGATGGTGTCTGTTATCATCATCGAATAGACATTCTTTTTCTTGTCCTTCAAACTCGGGTCCTCAACGTCCACCAGCCCAACCGTGATGGAAAAAGTCATGCCGCTTTTCAGAATTCGGTTATTCTTGCTGTTTAGAATCATGTTGGAGTCGCGAAGTTCGATACCTATACCAGCACCGACATTCTTTAAGAAGTGAGACTCGAGCTCTGGTTTCTTGGCTCGTATGAGGTCGATGGCTTTGTTGTAGAGTTCCTTCGCAACCACACCGTCGCGCACCTCCTTCATGACAACTTCGTGAACATTCAAAATCAGCGCGTAGTTTTCTTCCTGTGACTTCGTTGGGTCAACAAGGTAAGTGCGTCCAATTACTGAACTGTAGGTCTTGTACCGGATTCCGAACCCGGCAATGATAATACCCGGCTCCAGATTGTTGTCATCGGACGTGGCTGTGAGTTTCAGGTCGTATTTCCCACCACTTTGAATGATGGGGCCATACGCCCAGTCAATTTGCTGGGGATCAAATTCAGAAGGTAATTTAGCAAGTTTGTTGAAGAACTTCGCATCGTCGATCTTAGCGTCGATGCGCATAGAGAGGGATTTATGCGTCATTTCCTTCTCTTCGTCGAGCAAGCTAGACATCTCATCGACAAAATATTCGGACATTAGACCACTACATGCTCTTGACGCATTACGGATAGACACCTGTCTACGTTAGCTCAGTGGTGGTAGTCATACTAGCTTGAAAACGTACTAATTCATCCGTATCTTTGACTGAGAAGCATGCTGCGGAAAGAGCGGGGGCGATGTCGACCTCCTCTAGTTCGCGAGAGATCTTTGCATATACGCGCTTCCAGTCCTCCACAAAGGGGCCAGTAGTTGTGTCTCTCGGTAGGATCCCGATCTTATTCTGCGAGCAGCGCACGATTAGCATGCTGGGATTCTGCTTCCCATATGACTTTACGAACCCCAGATGACTTTATCACATCCAAGCACTTTTCGAACACTTTTGTTTTTTCGTCCGCATCCTTCGTTGTTACCAATATTTCGACGGGGATCTTTCCACCTTTCAAAGGCTCCAGATGTTTCGCTATTTTACGGTTAGAGAATCGGTGCTGAGATTTAATCATCTTCGATTCGAACAATACCTTTCTTTGCTGTCGTTACAACGTACATCACATCCGGCGTAAACACGAGAAGAGTAGCAGGAAATTCGTAACCAAGCAACCAGAACTGAGAAATGTTAGCGGCAACAAGCCGATGCCACGATGAAGCACGAGATTCAACAGCATACATGTATCGCATTATTCTTCTGAAAGCTGTTGGCCTCGTCTGTTTTACCCATCAAGATGACAATAGAACCCACGCCACCAAATGTTGGATGGCTGGATCGTTTGTCAGTTTTCCATGCTGTATAAAAGCTTGAGAGGCGATTGAAAAATGTCGTCTTATCAATGACAATTTCGTCGCCCATGATGTGATTTTCTCCAGAGCAGCAGGGATGCTTCAAGAACTTGCTGTTCGTGCAGGGCAGAGTAGAAAAGCTGGAAATATTAATGGAAGCTATTGCAAACGATATGGTGGGAGGATGGAGTAGCTGGGTTGGAGAACACAAGAGAAAATCAAGAGAGATATCAATTTCTCAAACAAAGGGTCAATGGAATCAGTTGCAAGGACAGACGCGAAAAGACAATCACGCGCCTCTGTACTCTGAATTAGCATGGTTCCTTTTGGAGCATTCACGAGTATGTTTGCAATGTTTGCATTTATTTTCTCTTTTGGCGACCCTGGAAGCGAGCCAAAGCACTTTTGGAAGATATCGTCCTCTTTCAAGTGTGCCACCTTCTTTCCTGATGCGCAAATCTGCCTCGTTCTAGTTTGCGTCGTCGGCCTGGTAGCGCCTGCTCTGGCCTTTCATGAAGACTGTTGGGCAGTAACTATCAGGTTATTTCGCTCCAACCTTGACATGCTGTGCTTGAAGATTTGAGATCCGTCGCCTTCAGATTGCGGGCGGCTTACCGTCCAACCAAACATGGATCCTCGCTTTGGAGGGCCCGGCTCCCTAGGTCAGCCAGTGCAAAATGATGAGAACCGACTCTCAACACCAGAGGAGAGCTCCTCTCGCGGAAGTTCGCGAAATAATGCAGCTACGGGCGCTTCGGCTGCAGGTGTGCGGGCTCTTAGCGCGCAACTTGTCGCATTTTATTTCAGGGCGCCCGTAAAGGCATTTTTCCGTACTCGGGTTGAGTAGGTGTTCGTGAAATGCATCCGGAGTATCGGTTCGAGCTAATCTGACCCTGTCGCTTTCGTCCAGTTACATGGTACGTATTCACAAGTTTTTCTGTTGGTTAAACTCGGCACCCCTTTCCCAACTTCCCGAATCACGACGAATCCAAATCATTGCCCTCACCACTGGTCAGGCCTTCGCTCGAGCTGTTTATCCCAATCGTTCTGAGGGGGGTCGCTGGTCTTTGAATACCACAACCCCTGGTCTTCTCATACATGCTGTTCGTACACATGGTTGGCGTTTTATACCAAATCAGGTCATGCCTCCTCTTTTGGCTAATGCTGGGTAGGTTAACCGAAACACCCTGGCCGAAAGCGAGAAATGCGGCTAAACCATGTTCTGACAGGGTTGGTGCTGTGCTATATACATCATACCTTCAAGTCTTAGGCGCATTGCATGAACCTGTTTCCCAGGGTGTTAGGCGCATATATCCGCCGGCTCACCCTGCTGATACTTTCACAGCAGGCTTGCTTGCGGGGTCAATTCAGTCTATCGTTGCCGCTCCCCTGGATGCTCTCCAAGTCCGCCTTAGAATCAATGAAATTCTCGAAGGCCATTACCAAACCATGTGGCACTATGGGCGCAACAAGTTAAGACAGATCGGATTGCGTGGTATTTTCGCTGGCTGGAGCTTGTCGTTCATGCGCGACTCTTGCGGCAGTGCCGTCTTTTTTTCCTCCTTCGAGTACATCAAATCCCAATCGTACTACTCCTTCCTCACTACTTACTATGGCGCACTACAGGCCCATCAAGGAGTATATTCACGCTCACCCCAGTCTAGCGATCGTGGATTACCGCTTATTGAACCTCATTACGCTGTGGAACCGTGTTTCCTGATGGCTGCCGGAGTTGCCGCCTCAGTCGCTCAGCAAACAATCCAACATCCATTGAATGCTGTCCAAAACATTCATGTTTCCCGTTTAGAGTATCTTGATCACCAAGCCACTCTTCGCCCCTCTAACAGGCAGATGCTGCGGATTTATTATTTGGCGTACAGAGAGACGTATAAACGTTGCAAAAGAAAAGCCGCTCGAGCTGGAGGCTGGGCTAGATGGCTGTATCGAGGATTTTTGGGCACCGCTCTTCGCCAAGTCCCCAGCACCAGTGCCGGACTGGTGATTTTCGAACTGGTGCGCCGCAGACACGCTAATATGGCAGATGCCATGTATATACGGAAAGATGGCTATGATGTTTTGCTACGATGACCACTCTTGCTCAGCCGCCCTTAACACCGCCATTGGTTCCCTCTGGGTTCTCTTCCTGCGTTTTCCGACTGCTGGGGTCCGATGTTGCTGGACCTACGGCGTAGTTCTCAATAGAGGCATGTTCTTCTCGTGGAATTGAAAGCTCTACGAGGATATTGGATGCCGTATAGAGCTATTAGACCCTGAAATAGAGTCCTCCTTTTGAGAATGTGACCTACGGCAATTGCTTACACATGAGTTGCTTTTTGGGAGATTTGCGCCGCGCAAGCGCTCCTTCACAGAGCTTCCCCATCAAGAGAGTGAGGGGAGCCACCTGTAACTGGCCTGGAAGTCAAGCTGTCGGGTGCAGCGGTGATGCAATATTAAATAAAGAGTTCTTGCTTGAGGCTATGGGCGCCGCTGCACGTGGAACAGTTAGCGACCCACAAGATGAAGGAAAGATGACCATATCTGCCCTTGAGCAAACACAAGTTTGGGTGTTGCAAGGGAACTTTCACTTCGGAGCTGCGTCTTTTCTGGCCGTCGATCGCCAACATTTGGGCAGAGGTTGTTAGATGTTGGGGTGTGGAAAAGAAAAAATTTCGTTATAAAAGAAAATTTTGTAATTATTTTCTTTTGGAGCATCAAAAGATGATCCTATTTTGAGTGCGACTTGAGCGAAGGAGTCACCCGCTGCAATACGCCAAACGAAACAGGCCAGATCTTCGTGCTCGTTTGATCAACTGAGAAACAAGGTGGCTTTGTTGACTGACTCCTTTCCTTCACCATCAATCCCCCTCTTCACGGTTCGTATTTTCGCAAGCCAGAGGCCTCCCAACTCTTTCCACGTAGAACGCAAGCTTCATCCGCTGTCCTTGCGGTTCGATTTGTTTTTGGGATCACCAGTTGCCGTGAGCCGCTTCTTCTAGCCTTCCACCTGACCATCCCCTTTTGGCTGAATAGTCTCGAGAGACCAGCGTCATCCTGCATCGCTGGTGTCTTTCCTGTCTTGTGAGCGGCTTCTTGATCACCATCACCGCCGCTTTCTCCTCTTTCTTGACACCCACTCGCTTTGCCCGTCAATTCCCGCTTCTGTGTCTACTTCGGTTGTCACCTGCGTCTTATTGCAGGAGTTCCTCTCCCCAAAAGGCTCGCTGAGAGCTGTCCGTCTGATACTCTGGACACCTCGAGGTTGCCACCCGGCGTCTTGGTTCACCTGCCCCTTTATTGAAACCTTCGGGCCCAAACTTCAGCGGCGGAACACGGGAACTGTACCTCCGCATCACCTCTGGATCCCACATCCCACCACCGACTTCTATTCCAACCTTCGACCAACAATAGGGCTGACAAAGTCAGCCCCCCAACCGTCAATATTCCTCCAACAACGTCGTCACCGTCTACTTCCTCCAGCGTACCCTTGCGGTCTCTACAATCTCAGCCCCGCAATTACTCCACACGTGGTCCAGAATCTGCGAGCGAGAAGGGCAGTCGTCGCTCTTCTATATCGTCGGCCCACTCTGGCGGAACTGAGTTCTCGCTCTGGACCGACACTGGAGATTTAGCAGAACAGCTTGCTGATGCAGAAGACCCTCTTCAAATCCGCCTCATAGAATCCTTGGATCGTGGGCCTTCCGGTAAATCTGGATCGAGGACACGCACGAAGCACACGAAGCACGCGAAGCGTGTGCATTACCAGAACCAGCAAAATACCAGCGAACTTGACCTTGAGAAAATAGAAATACCACAACTCCCACCTAGGACGATCTCGCGGATAGAACGCTTCCTCGCTGTCATAATGTCTCCGGGTAATCATCAGTCTGCTCGAACGCGTGGCTTGGTCGGAAAGCCATTGCTGTAAGGCATTCATTCCCCCATCCAACATATGTGCCGTCGAATGCCGCTGCTAATATGACAAAGTTATTTTACGAGCGTTTTTGTATCATTAGGTGTCTTTCTTTTTGGCTATGATCAGGGTGTGATGTCTGGAATCATAACGTTTGTTGTCCCAAGTTTAACTCGCTACTTATAGACCCCCACTGACCGAGAAACAGAGGTTGGTATTTCAAAGACTACTTTAATCAGCCATCGCGCGCAGAAATTGGCACGGTTGTCGCAATCCTCGAGGTCGGAGCTTTCATTTCATCACTACTCGTCGGCAAAATTGGCGACCTCATTGGTCGTCGCAGGACGATTCTATATGGGTCTATCGTTTTCTTTATAGGAGGAGGTTTTCAGACCTTCGCAACGGGACTTCCTATGATGATGGTTGGGCGTATAATTGCGGGTCTGGGAGTTGGGGCGTTGTCCACTATTGTCCCTGTGTATCAGTCCGAGATCTCGGTATTATCTGCCTATTCACATACCCCAAAATCGACTCGGTTCGTTCTGCTAACTTCTGGACCGCCAGCCCCCTCACAATAGGGGAAAATTGGCGTGCATCGAGTTTACGGGTAACATATTTGGTTACGCCGCTAGTGTTTGGGTCGACTATTTTTGCAGCTTCATCGACAGCGACCTTTCTTGGCGCTTCCCGTTACTATTACAATGCATAATGGGCTTTTGTCTTGGCCTTGGGAGCCTTATTATCTGTGAATCACCGAGGTAGGTTTTTTTTTTTTTTTTTTTTTTTTTTTTTTTTTTTTTTTTTTTTGAGGTTGCGACCATGCAAGCAAGAAGTCGACAAATACTTACTCGGATTATAGGTGGTTATTGGATAATGATCATGATGAGGAGGGGTTAGTGGTCATTGCAAACCTCTATGGTGGAGGTGACCATCTCAATCCGGAAGCCCAAAAGGAGTACAGGGAGATCAAAATGAACGTCCTTCTTCAACGGCAGGAAGGCGAACGGTCGTACGCTGACATGTTCAAGAGATATCATAAGCGGGTTCTGATTGCCATGTCGGCACAAGCTTTGGCACAGCTGAATGGCATCAATGTTATCTCATACTATGCACCCCTTGTCTTCGAATCAGCCGGGTGGGCGGGACGTGACGCTATCCTTATGACCGGAATAAATGGCCTAACGTACCTTGCATCGACAGTTCCCCCGTGGTACCTTGTGGACCGTTGGGGAAGACGCCCTATTCTGCTTTCTGGGGCGTTGGCCATGATCCTTTCGCTTTCGGCAATCTCCTATTTCATCTTTATCGATATCAACGCCACTCCCACCCTGACTGTTATCTTCGTTATGATCTACAATGCGGCTTTTGGGGCTTCGTGGGGCCCAATACCATGGTTATATCCACCGGAAATCCTTCCCTTAAGCATACGTGCGAAGGGTGCAAGTCTCAGCACAGCGACAAATTGGGCTTTCAATTGGCTGGTTGGCGAGGTAACCCCGATTCTTCAGGCTGCTATAAAGTGGAGACTTTACTTGGTTCATGCTTTTTTCTGCGCTTGTAGTTTTGTTGTTGGTGAGTTGCTCCATCATGTTCCTGCTATTATTTCCGAATTTCCGTCTGACACATGTCTCTTCTAGTTTACTTCCTTTATCCTGAGACGAGCGGCGTTCGTTTGGAAGATATGGATATACTCTTCGGGGATGCAACGACAGCCATGCCGACTCCCGCTACCCAAGGCGAGCGCGGTTCCCTTATGGGCGCTGGTTCACCGGTGCCTTCGCTTGACATTAGACGGCCGTATGGTCAGCATGGAGCAGACAGTGCTATTCCTGGCTTAAACATCAATCCTCCCAATATTATGGGTGATGAACACGGGAAAAGTCCTCAGTTGGGCTCCCAGGATGAGAATGGGAGCAGATCCGAGGGATTAGGAGGATGGATATCTAATATAGTCAGTCGAAACAGGGGATCGTCACATCGTGTACTCGACACCCGGTATCGAAGACTAGGACAGGAAGAGGAGGCCGAACAATGAGCGCGTCGAGTCGGTGATGCTTGCTGCTTCTCGCCGTTGCAACAATTATATACCCATCCATTTCTCTGTCTTATTTCTGGGCCTAGGCCTTTTTTTTCACTTTGTCTTTCTCTGTTTTCTGTTCATAGTCATGGACTGGGCTTTGGCAATTGAATATCATCACTGCATTCTTCTGTCTTCCGAGTCTCCCCGCTTGAACCCCACCATTCTTCTTCTTTTCACATAGGCAAAATGAGATGTTATCTCAGGGCTGTTGGCTCGCCGCGCGCTAAAAAGTCCGTTGGTTTGGGGGTTGTTGGAAAACAAGGAAATTTATTTTTTGAATAGAATAGAGCAATCTGAATCGTTCGAAAAAAAAACCATGGACCCCAGCACGGTGTTCTGTCGGCGTTTGGGCCTTCGTTGGCCGTATTTCGGCGTTGGGAGGCGGACGATTTCCAGTCACTATTAATAAATTCTGCCGGGCGAGCTTGCAAAGGGCCCCCGAGGTCCCGCCTGGGCGCAGAGGCCAAGTTTCCCTTTGTGATTCCGACCTCATCCTTGCATGCAGATCTCCCCTCTCCCGACACAGAGTCCTCGATAGAAAACACGCCTTCCCTCATGAACACATTTTCTGTTTAACTGCAAGGGAGCACCGCGCTGGTTCAAGAGATATGAGCGTTTTCCACTGTGCCTGAGCTTCCTATCTTGTCGCACTCTCCTTCTGACCTGATTTATACTACATATTCTTCAAGGCCTACCATTCTTTCCCAAATTGCCCTTCGCCGCTAGCTAATTGGAGCTCGAGTTACTGTTCTTCAACATGGCTGACATTGGCTCCGGGTCAAGCACCGGTGCTAGCTTTGCCTCTGATGTGCGACGTAGAAATGTTCCGCCCACCGATAGGCCTGCTAGAACTTCGAACATAGCTCAAGCTGATAATGGAAAAAGAAAGCGGCAGGTATGTGGCTCTCACGATATCCCCAAACGCGCTTGCTTGGCTTCCTCATTGCTGATGCCATTGCGTATTGTGTAGCCCAGTTCTTATCTCTCTATCCTAGCCGGTTGGGAGCCACTGATTGCACCTGTTTTCTTGACAGCCCTGTCCATGTTCACCCGGATGTACCGAATTGGCCGCTCGAATATCGTGACTTGGGATGAAGCACAGTAAGAGCCACTCGCATACCAGCCTAGAGTTCCAGCCGCTTATAAGGATTATAGCTTTGGGAAGTTCGGTTCACATTACCTTAAGCGCGAGTTCTATTTCGATGTGCACCCTCCGCTGGGAAAGATGCTTGTTGGCTTGTCGGGCCTTCTTGCCGGCTATAACGGATCGTTCGAGTTTAAATCAGGTGAAACATACCCAGAAGAGCTAAACTATACCTTTATGCGCTTATTCAACGCCGCCTTCGGCGTGGTATGCGTCCCTCTTGCATATCTTACGGCACGTGAACTTGGTTTCCGTCGAGCTACTGTCTGGCTCGTAAGCCTGATGGTGCTTTTCGAAAACTCATATGCCACTATATCGCGGTTTATATTGCTTGATTCCATGCTGCTATGTTTCACTTTTACGACCACGTTTTGCTGGGCAAAATTTCATCGACTGCAGCATGCTAGCTTCTCCGTTGAGTGGTTTGGCTGGCTTCTTTTGACCGGTGTGAGTATTGGTTGTGTGTGTAGTGTGAAGTGGGTTGGCCTTTTCTGTACGGCACTTGTCGGTCTCTACACAATTGAGGATTTGTGGAACAAGTTTGGCGACCTCAAGATGTCCGAGGTTTGTTCAAAATCTGGCCTGATTGGTTTTTTTTTTTTTCGATCCTGTTTACTGATATAGTATCAATAGGTCACGCTCGCCAAACACTTCGGTGCACGGGTATTTGGCTTGATTATAGTACCGGCTCTCGTGTATCTCTTCTCTTTCTATATTCACTTCCTGATCCTGGAGAACAGCGGGCCAGGTGATGCGCAAATGAGCTCTCTCTTCCAAGCCAATCTTAAGGGAACCCAGGTTGGCAAGGACAGTCCGCTGGAGATAGCAATTGGCTCGAGGGTCACCGTAAAAAACATGGGATATGGCGGTGGACTCCTTCATTCCCATGTTCAGACATACCCTGAAGGGTCCTCACAGCAGCAAGTTACCTGTTATCACCATAAGGACGCAAATAACGATTGGTTCATATACCCTAATCGCAAAGAGGCGGACTATGATGCGAATGCCGATTTGAGATTTGTCGGTGATGGCGATGTGATTCGTTTCATTCACGCCCAAACGGGCCGTAACCTCCATTCGCATAACATTCCAGCCCCGATCACCAAGAGTCATTACGAAGTTTCTTGCTATGGCAATCTAACAATTGGTGACGATAAAGATCATTGGAAGGTTGAGGTGGTCAGTGATGTGGCGTCGAGGGACAGAAGCAAGATCAGGACTCTTACTACCGCGTTTCGCCTGCGACATCCCGTCCTGGGTTGCTATTTACGCGCAGGCAACACAAACCTTCCCCAGTGGGGCTTCAAGCAAATTGAGACGACTTGCGTCAAGGAGAATAAGCCACGGGATGTTTATACACATTGGAACATTGAAACTCATTCAAACGACCGACGTATGAGTGTGCCTACTTTCATTTTGCCTTGAAATGACACTAACATCTAAGCACAGTTCCACCCGGCGATCCTGGATCGTACAAGTCTCCGTTCTTCAAGGACTTCGTACACTTGAACGTTGCCATGATGACGTCCAACAATGCCCTGGTTCCGGACCCTGACAAGCAGGATGATCTTGCCTCGAAATTCTGGCAGTGGCCCATACTCAATGTCGGTCTTCGGATGTGTTCTTGGGATGAAAAGGTGGTCAAATATTACCTGCTCGGAAACCCTGTTGTCTATTGGGGCAGCAGTTCCAGCTTAGTTGTCTTTGGTCTTCTGTTTTTGTGGTACCTCGTGCGATGGCAGCGCGGCTACAATGAGCTTACCAAAGCAGATATCGACCACTTTCATTATGCTGGCTTGTACCCTGTTGTTGGCTGGCTTCTGCATTATTTCCCATTCATCGTCATGGCGCGAGTGACCTACGTTCACCACTATTACCCCGCGCTGTATTACGCTATACTGACCTTCGGATTTTGCATTGATTGGCTTACTCAGACTCTCAACACAAAGGCTCGGTGGTTGATATATGGATTCCTTTATATCCTCGTTTCGGGGATGTTTGCTTACTTTCGAGTGATTGTCTTCGGCATTGAAGGCCCGAGCCAACAGTGGCGTCACCTGAATTGGCTGAGCGGCTGGCGAATTGGTAATTGAATGTCCGAAAATGATCTTCCAACCAAGTTCCCCCAGTTTGGCTTTCCCGTGCCTCGCTCACTCCTGTCTCTTCCCTCCTTTACTCTGCCCGTCCTTTTATCTGTCGTTCCCTTCAAAAGAGGCTGATGTATTATCTACTGATCAATATGCCATTTCATCCTGGAATCTAGTGCCATCACATTATTAATTGTAGAGAGTTGTAGATACTAGAAGTAATGTGTCTTTTTGGGAGGCGGATACCTTGCGGCAAGATATTAGCTAGCAACAGTTTCCACCCAAGTTATCCTCGCCTTTCCGCATTGCATCATTCATTCCCAAAGTAATAGTCTTGGGAATTTTGCTGCTTGCACCACCGGTGGCCCCAAAGCTTTTTACCCCGCTTCGGCGGTCATTCAAGTCATATTTTCCGGTCTCGATATTGCGGTATATCCTCTCAGCGACTTCGAGAAACGCACGCTCTACCCCTTCGCCCGATTTCGCGCTCGTCTCTAGGTAACGAACAACATTATTTACGCGGCACCATTCCTCCGCTTCCGCCCGGGTGACACGCCTCTGATTTGCGTCCGGATCATCCCCCGCAAGATCACTCTTATTTCCCACCAGAATGACAACGATCCCATCTTCGGCGATCTGTCGCAAGTCTTGAAGCCATTGAGTACATGACGTAAATGTGTACGGGCGGGTAATATCGAAAACAAGGAGTGCGCCTGACGCGCCCCGAAAATACGACCGCGTTATAGATTTGTAAGTTTCTTGGCCTGCGGTATCCCAGAGAGATAACTTCATTTTCTTCTGGGTTTCCTGCGCCTTCTGAGGAGGGGTTGGCAGTCCAGAAAACATAACACATTCGTTAGAGCTGCCTGTATGCTCTGGCGAGGAATCATCTCGATCTGAGGGGAGGCCACTGGGAAGGCGTACTTGAGGATCTGTTTCCAGGTCTCTCGATGCGGGCGGGCCTACTGGAACGATACGGGATCCGAACTCCACACCAATGGTGACATCATGCGTCGCGGAGAATCGTCCTTCGCATAGTCTGATGGTCAACTACATTTAGTAGCGGGAAGTAGTCAGTGAAACCTGCAAATGGAGGCAATAGAGTATGCTTACGCTGGATTTTCCGGTTCCAGAATCACCAATACAGACAAGTTTAGCAATATAATCCCATGGCTGTGACATCGATACCGAGGTATTTCAAGCCTGTCGGGGAAAAGGAGAGAGAGTCGAACGTATGTTCCGGGTAATCAAGTTGCACCAATCTAAACCACCTTCAGGCTCATTTGGATCGGTTGCTTGAAAGCTACATCAAATTATGGTGTGCGCGACGTTGATATCGAGATGTCAACGGGTATAGCTCTGCTCCAGGACGCTCGAAAGTCGTGTCATGGGGTTGAAGTCAAACGAAGTTCGAATAATTGAGTCTCGTATTGGTGGTTGGATGTTGGACGTCTGCGAGCTGCCAGTTGGTTGGCTGATGAGTCAGCCAGCTCGATGATCTTGTCTGATGACGCTCCTGCTTTCAACAGCTCCATCCAACTTCATGTTCCTGTTCTCTTATATTGGGCTTGCGCCCACTGCATAGGCAACCGACCCTCTGTGGAAGAAATTTTCCTTAATAGAAAAACCTAGTGTCTCTGCCGAAATAATTCTTTCCTAAACACTTTCATTTCACACTTCGCTCGCGTTGTTTGCTTCCGCCCACCGCCCCGCAACCGTTGTCGAGAGGTGATAGCTGAGTGCTTGAGCAACTGAGCGATACCACCCGGTGTCTACCTCCTCTATACTGGAGTGTGAGAGATGTTCTCAGAGTGTAAGTAGTGCCATGGTTGAGTTGGCTAGTTCCTTATATTTTCCCTCGGTTCCCTTGCTCTCGTCGCTCACCACGGGAATCAGATGCCTCACGCTTTCTCGCCCAGTCGCAGTCACGGATAGTACCTCGCTCCGATGAGAAACGTCGGAAAGATCGTGATCGGTTGATACAGCAGCCTGGAAATTCCCGCCGTTTACCCTCGCGTTCCTTCCTGCAGAGAGGGTCAGCTGACCCATATCAACCTGGGGCTTCCCAGATCTCAAATTTCGCTTTTGGCTCTCGGAATATCGCCCAACAGGCACCATTATTCCATAGTGCTACCGAAGATTTTCACGATAATGGAAAGGACGAATGTGAGCGTGATATCGCAGACTTCTATGCCCTGCAGAGATCAAGGCGCCATTTTGGTAGCAGCCACTTCGGAGACTCCGAGACCGACGAAGACAACGCCAGCTCTTCCGAAACTAGTGTTCAGAGACCTCACGATTCTCGCTTGGGATGGCAGGGGAGAAGTTTTAAGGACACCCTGCGTGACTTCAAACCCAAAGGGCGACATTTGTTCGTTGACACGGTGACGGAGGTGGCCGACGGCGAGGAAGGCATCCTGCATGAGAACAGTAGCAAGATAAGAGGGAATTTAGTGGATGTCCGCCTTGAAGATACCTTGAAGTCTGGCCTTAATGAGAGTCACGGTGGCTTCCCCGAAGCCGGCGACGATAAACCGCCTGCCATCCAGCGATTTCGAGAACTCTCTCAAGTGGATAATTTGGGAATGAGTTCGGGTTCCGCGCCCGGCGAGGCGAGCGAACAACCGTTGCTAGAGGAGTCTCAGCTGCCGACCACTGGGGCCTCCTGTCAAACATCCACCAGCTCTCGAAAGATCGAGTCTCTGGCCTATGATGCCTTCTGGGGCCACCTATTCCTGATATCCCTTGCTTGCCTCTTTGCTACATCGTTCCTTGTCTATCTGCATACCTCGCCCCCTACAGAGGGCAAACCCAAATGGGGCGATACGATATATCTTACTATCCACGGGTCCTTTTACCGCCTCGGCGCCTATACTCTAGTCTCGGTATCTATATCTTTGCTATGGCTTGCTCTCCTACGATCATACGTGCGCCCTTTAGTTTACGCTACTATATTTGTCGTTCCTGTGATCCTTTTCTCATTCTCCCTGTACCCATTCATTGCAAGTTTCCGAGGCTCAAACGTTCAGGACAGGGTAATGCGCCTAGGCTCGTTTGTCCCCTTCATCATGGGTATTGCATGGATATACAACGTTATACGGAGTCGTCACGCCATAGGCAAGGCGATCAGTATCCTTGAATTTGCGTGCCGGATACTCAGCGCCAACACAGAATTATTACTCCTCGGTCTTGGGAACCTCGTTATAATTGTCTCATGGACGTGGATATGGATGCTTATGTTTACACGGGTCTTTCTTGGCGGACATATGTCTGGGTCGAACTCTTTCATTATTAACGTCAGCAGTTGGTGGCTGGGTGCCTTTTTTATCCTTGTGTATCTGTGGTCACTGGGCGTCATTGCAGGCATCCAGCGAGCAGCCACCGCAGCAACAGTTAGCCAGTGGTATTTCCATCGTCTTACCACTCCAGCACCGACCTCCAGACAGATCGTCCAGGCGGCCACTGTCCATTCCCTCACAACTTTGTTTGGCACGATTTGCTTGTCTCGGTTGATCTCGCTGCTTATCCGTATCCCTTTTCTCGTGCTTCCTAACCGAATTGCCTCGATTCTAAGCTTGTTCGCCTATACTCTCATTCCCACTCCAGTTGCCACTCTCACAGACCCTCTTTCGCTTACATATGCCGCAATCCATTCTCAGCCCCTCGCGCTCTCTGCTCGTCGCCTTACTCAGATGACAAATCTCGCCCCATCGGTAGCGACATCATCACTACATCCAAGAACGTTTTCAAGGTCTCGGGCGAGCTATTCACCACTTCTTTCATATAAACTTTCGAAACTCATCCTTCACGCTGCCCGTCTTATGATGTCTTTGGCCCTTGGCTTTGGAGGCTGGGTGAGCACCGCCCGAAGCTCGGGAGTCACAAATAGCAATGGGGTAACACGAGGCAGTATGTACGCATATATTGTTGGCTTGATCGCGGGGACGATTGGATGGAGTGTCCTTGGTGCGATTGAAGGAGTGGTGGCAGATATCGTGGACGCGTCGATTATCTGTTGGGGTAGTGAAGTTGGAACATATGGGAGGGAAGCAAGGTACTGTCGTGAAGCTGGTTGGCTTTTCGGTCAGGAGCCGAGTCCAGAAGCACTTTACACTTAAAGGGGTTGATACGAATTTAACTGGTTTTTTGTTCCGTCTCGCCCACCTTCAACACATGAGTCGTTCAGCCTGTGTTTCCGTATCTGAGAATTAACGTGGTTAACCAACCCTACGGCGTTCTCACTACTATTGTGTGGTGTTTGCGAATAGATTTTATAGTGGATTATTGGAGGCGAATTTCTTTATACAATCGGCATGCGCAAGTGTCCATCCGGTATCAACAGCGCAACGATACCAGAGATTTAAATTTGTAGAGGTTGAATGACGTATTCCCACGACCATCCCATTTGCCAGACTCCAGTAAAACGCGAGGGTTGAAGAGACACCATTAACATACGCTCAATCGCTGAAGATAATGAATATTGCAATAAACATTGAAAGCCCGTGGTATCATGGAAAAGGCGACGAGACGTCTCGAGTAGATAGCAGAATTAAATATGGAATAAAATGGAATACAAAGCTTCAATAGGTATGAACCGTCTAAGACGTCGATGCAGGATAGGGCTGGGCATCGTAAGGCGATGAGTCAGAGCGAGAATGAAAGGCGAGCATTGGGGCGAACGCAGGAGTGAATGTACCGGATGTTAATGGTCGTCAAGGCATCGTCACGAGGGGGTGCTATAAATCGAGCTTGGCTCGCCAGTCAATATTCTCGTTCGAGCACCACTCTTTCAGAAGGGCGCAGCCGAAGCGGATTATTTCCAGAGGTGTGCTAGACCTCCCAAGGGGAAGATATATTTCACCAGAGTAGTCACCTGGTTTCAGCCGTTTCTTGCCCTGATCCGAGTAAGTCCTTGCACGCTTCGACCAAGTTTCTGGAAATTCACGAGCAAGGAAGTCTTCTGACAGGCCTCGAGAGCCATCGAGCCATAACTTCTGGGACTCTTTATAGGATTCCGGGAGGCGGGTTTTTAGTTCAAGGAAATCCTTGAAATTCCTCTTGTTCTCTTCCGAGTTGACAGACCGTCCATCACTTCTAGGGGTGGGGACGGGAGTGTGTTCCCCCGGTAGCGGCATCACTGCCAGACGCTCCAGGTCAAGGGCGTGGATAGCATCGTAGGAGACTGCTCCAAGGATTAAGGAAAGGTTGTAGAGTGGAGGGTAAGGAACGCTGTGCTTTCTGACCACACGCCAGTATGCGATGATTGACAGCCAAGTAGACGAGTCGCCAACCTGACGAGAAAGAACCTTAGACTGGTCGTCCGCAATGAAGGCGAGGATGAAGCAGAGAATGGCCTCGATTGCGGTGACTGCCGCAAGCTTCTCATCAGTGTTGGTCACCCTATCTTTGGCCGTGTGTCGATCGGCGAAATGCTTTAACTCTCGACCGAGGTTCCCGTACTTCTGATACTCATCCTTCCACGCTCGGCGCTCGCCATTTCTATCCACACTACTTGGCTGCGATGGTGATTGTTTGGCGGTGCCCAAACCGGGTTCAGAGGGCGTTTCTCGGGAAGCCAAAAAAGAATGCCCTTTGGCATCAATGTTGACTAGATCATGTCGTGAAGAGGTGTGCTTGAGGCCCTTTGCTGGTGTAATAGATACCGGTCGTGTTTTCTCCTGCGGTGCGTGACTTAGAATGGGGGTTTGTGGTTTCTCGGACTCAGTTATTCGAGTGTCTTTCGAGCGATCCCTACTCGGAGAAGTTCCATGGCTACTTGCTACGGGCTTCGATTTCCCATCCGTAAGTATCATCTTGCTCGGCTGGTCAGGCAGCGAAAGTCTTCCCTGCTCTGCTTTCTTTAAATGGGATGTTTCTGGCTCGGTTGCAGTAGCCGGAGGCGGACTTTGATGGGGAACCTTCTTCTTGCCAGAAAACTTGAGCAGACCCTCGACGCGCTTTCTGTTTGGCCTTCCATACTTCAACTTCACGACTAGGCGGGGCGGCCGGGTAGGTGGGGTATGAACAAATCTGGTATTTGAGGCCTGTGAGGCTGTCTGTGGTAGTAGACCGGAATTCGAAACTGTGTGAAGGCTAGATCTTGCTGGTTCCGGTCCCGAAGATGTACTGCTTTCTAGCCCTAAGCCAAATCGCTTGTCGACAAGTTTCAAAGGGCTTCCCACAGATGGCCTTTCCTTTACCGCTCTCGGCTTTACAGTATCGCTGTCCGCAGGAGATTCTGCTGGTGAGTCTGACACCATAGTGTCAGCTCCAAGTCTAGCCAATTCCCGTTCGAGGTCGGGGGGGAGAGTGGGAGATAAAAGTCGCGGTAGCCGGGGGGTGCTCGAAGTCGGTGGAAGGGTTGGTGATAGAAGTTCTGGGAGACTGTTGATGTCCGAACGCTCCGATTTGGGGTGAAATGTTGCAGGTTCAGTCGAAAGTTTCCGTCTCTTTGCGGGTGCGCCGCCCTTCCGCTGCAGACCTGAATGACCATTGTCACGCTCGGAGGGACGGTTCAAGTCTACATGTTCGGTTTCTGATAGAGCGGCGGGGTTCTGAGAGAGATTCTTCTTTGGCGGCTCTGTGTAGTTATCACGAGTGGGAAGGGGTTTGGAAGTGTGATTACCGTGAGGAACCTGGCGAGTCGAGTCGCCCCTTCGATCGGACACCGCCTGGCCCAGGGGAGAAAGCGAGGCACCATTCTTTCTTTTATTTTTATAATCATGCAGACTGATTTTTTTCTTGATGGATCCGCTTGGCGGTGTGCTTGTCGCACTCTGCGGTCGCGATTCACGATTCGTCATGATGCTCCCTGTGCCGTCGGACCAATCACCCACCGCTACAAGTAGGGAATCACTTTCGTCGTGGGCTAGGAATGTCATATATTGGAGCTGATGTTCGTCTGGCGTGAATGGACCGTCATCGCTCACTGCCCAATTGTTCACAAAGCGGTGTCCGAGTCGAAAAGGCACATTCGTTGGAACGGTAAGAAGAAAAGGATAGAAAGGCAGAACCTCTTCACGGAGACGCTTCAGTCGTCGATCGCTAGGGTCTTGTTCAGAACGGCCCGATCGTCCACTAGTAGGAGTTGAGAGTCGTATATTATTGCCGGTAGAGCGAGGCGACATTGCAGTCTGTTTGGTGATCAACCACTCCCGCGGCGTGAACCGTGAAGATGAGTAGCTTCACTGGATACAACAGGCGACTTCTATTTTCCCTCTTCTTCCACTGTATTGGCCAGTAATGTTATGATTCCACGATCCGTGGCGGGGTAAAGTGTAATTTATCGAGATCAGGGTCGTGTTTCGAAGGAAAACGGGGTGGTGCAGCAACAAAACCCGGGCCGATATGATATATACGGTATACCCAATTCACTTTTCCCCCCTTCCGCCATTCAAGCCGTGTATTGAATTTTACCGTTGTCCAGATTGCGATATCGGCAAACCGTGAATTGGATCGTGACTCGAATCTCATCGAACCACGACAAGAATGGAGCAAGATATCCGTTTGATATTAGTAGCTAGGGTGTTTGAGCAAATGTGCACTGACAGCATTGGATGTAATGTGTACAGCGACCGAGGAGATAAGTAGGGATAGTGTCGCGAAACCAAAATATGAGTTGCTGGCACAAGCAGAGGCCATCGGGTTTGTAGCCTCCTCTGGCTTGATACGAGAGTGAGTGAATCTAGGTCTCGCAAACTCAGAGCCGGTTTTGAAAGAAAGACTGAGGAAAACATAAAATGGATAGGGAACAGGGAGATAGTGACCTTGATGCGGAGGAAGTACATTCGGAGGCTCGGGGGACTCCTCATTTCCGTGGGCGATCACCTGACGACCAGTCCCACCTGACGACCGATTTTTTCCCATACAAAATCACCAAAACTTGGTATTGTGAATTTATTATAATTCCATCAAAACTTGATATATTAAAATAACTTAAATTAATACGTATATTTTAAATATTCTAGTTTATTTAAATAAATTTATAATATAGAAAATGTTGCTATTTTAAGTATGCAATGATATGGTGAACAGAGCGCCTGTTAGACCCTGTTTTTTGAAATACCCTGCAGAATCATATCATATCTTGGATAGTATACCTGTGCTATCTGCTCTGCAAGTATAGAACTAAACAAGTATATATTATATATAAATAAATTAATATTCTAGTAGTGATTAGTTCCATAGCTACACAATAGTATTATCGTATCCAATGCATATTTCGCCTCATATTACTCCTTGAGCGCATCTTACCTCACTGATGCTGTTAATGTACTTGCACCCTCATCCCTCTTTGGCCATGCTTGTGCCTTAACCCGCAGGCAGTTCCATCCTCCGGCTCGCCTAGCTCTCATATCGTCATTGAAGGGAGATATCTTCGGTTTCCGCCTGTTGAAAACCTCCTTCGCTGCGATTCCGTGGTTTTCGATTGCTATGGTGTCCTGCCACTCGCTCTTCCTCCCTTAACGACCTTCCCATCGTCACGCCTACCTCTTTAGCGAATCTTTCACGCGAGAAGTGAAATCGATATTCGCTTTGATTGTTTACCTACCTTGTTTCTCTATTCCGTTCCCTCTACCTTTCTTTCTAGCCCACCTGTCATCTGCTCTCGCCCTTCGCGGCTTAATTTGTTCGATGACGATACCTCCAGCGACTCGGATCTAGATAGTAGTGTCGATTCAGACGATGATTCTAGCCGATCCGCCACATCATTCTTAGGATCGTTATAGTGTCTAGGCTTATAAAGTGTCCAAAGTCTTCGAATATCGATATTACCTTCTAAAATGGAGTCCTACTAGGCCCGGCATGTCATGAACATTTAATAATTATGTCTCAATTTGTTTCCTCGGGAAACCGCTGGTGGCACCAGTGACCATCTCGACAAGAAAAGAAAAGGGTCGGTAAGTCCGTATTGAACTGGGAAAAGAAAAGCATGAGCAAGTTGGAAACCATAATCATCCGGCTGCTAATGGTGCATAGCGGTGGTATTCACCCCGATTTCCGGGGAGGGAGCCCTAATTATAAAACGTCCGAAATCTATTCTGGCTGTCCAGCCCGCTTCAGCTATTGCTCGTAGTGTCAGGGCCATCACCTTCACTCGCGTAATCCCTGGTGACAGGGGCATTCATCGTCCCCTTGCATACAATGCCTGCCTGGACATTCTGCCAACGCTGTACTATTCGTCGGGGAAATGACCCGTGTATATTAGAATGCCCCTCACTGGGTTTGGGAGACCAGCGATTAGTCGTTGTAATCTACCGACCGCACATTTTGCTTCATGTCTCGGATATCTCTTTACTCGTCTGAATCATTGTATCCCTCCCGCATCTGACTGCGATCCTCACTCGTAGCCTTGCGCCGCATCCTATCCTCCTGTCTGCTTCGATCTTCTTTACGGTCTCGATAAACTTTATCGGCATTGACTCCCATGCGTCTTCCACGGTTAGTAGGCCTAGTTGAATCCGCTGCCCGTTCAAACAGAGTCTTCGCCGGGTTGCCAGTGGAAGAGGTGTGCTATATAAGTCAACAAAGAGCTTATTACCCGACGGCAGCTTAAGAAGAGTATCTGGGGAAAGACAAGAGAGCTAGCCGACTAAATAGTGATCCTGCATTTCGAGGTACCCACGGATACGCGTGTTGTGGGCAGGTTTCAATGTAGATTCGACGAGAGCATCGATCAGAGCTAGATGTGGAAGACAGTTAGCAGGAGATAATAGCAATATTAAAGCTAGGAAGGAGTGATGAGAAGAGGCATCTAAAACAAAACACATACTATCTAGGTAAAATAACCGCGTTGGAAATCGGCATCGCGTAGTTGGATGTAGAAATGTGTTTTTTGATAGACTCGCTTCTAAGAGGTCCATACGCCAGAAACCGGAGGGAACGAGAGAGACCCCGGGGGCGAGTAAAGATGCACGAGGCCTTTTTACGGTGTATCCTGGTCAGCCTAGAGGGGTAATGGTCGCGTCCCAGTTTACATAGACGTCGGGTCCCTGACTTTGTTCGAGTCCATGTTGAGGCAAGACGGCGAGAATCTTCAATTTGCTCATCCACAATCCCAAGATAAAGTCGACAAATGGCCAGCGGGTGGCCAAGAGCCGTGAGGATGGCGTCGCCTGCGATACAGTGTTTGATACTCGAGACATTCAGATAGGTGAAAAAGATACCACTCCGGGAATTTTTGAAGGGGTTTCTTAGCTTCGAAATCTGCCATTTGCCAAATAGAAGAAACAAGGGCGATGGGAAATCGTCGAGAGGTTCGGTAGAAGAAAGTTCAGGTTGTCATTGATCCATCCATCACTAAATCTTTAAGCGAAATTGGTTTAGTGTCTACTTAGTAACTTTTCCACGTGACATTGCCCGCACCAACATGGATCCATCTCTTGTTTGGCGCCAAGCGTTTCCGCTTGGTCGCCCCTTGACGTTGGAAGGGCAATTTATTCTGGATTGTTATTGCTGGACCCGAGTAGCTGAAAACAACTGCCCAATATTAGGCTTTTGGTCCTACCCTTTGTTTCGGTTCAGGAACGTTAGTCCAGCAAACGACATGATACGTGGTTTCAAAGGATGCTTTCTTCCCAACGTTCACCAACAGTTACCTCTTTGTTCTAGTAATCGCCTCTTCTGGAAGGGCCTACGGAATAGTAACTCAAAATCTGTTTCTTCCTCCAGATATAATCGAACTGTTTCCATGTCGTACGGCCAACATACGGGTTCCTGGTCGTGACAACATAAGTATGGTTTCATTGGTTAAGAGTAAGGACACAGGCCGAGTCGTACACATATTTCGCGCTATGACCGGTCATCGGCCGCAATTTTGTCATTCCAGAAGGCCCTGAAATGCTTCTGTTCGCCGACCCGGGAAATCTCGTCCACCTCTTCCGGGGTCAGCTGGAATTTCAGAACATCGAGGTACTTGCTCAGACGAGACACTTTCCCGCTTGTTGTGATGGAGACAGTTCCGCGGTCGATTGACCATCGCAGAAGGACTTCCCCTTCGCCAACGCCATATTTCTCCGCTAGTCTCGAAAGCAGCGGATCTAGCGGGCCACCCTTAGCCCGAGTTACCGGAGTGAGCGGTCCATAACTGACCGTAGCTATTCCCTGCTTCTCATGAAATGGTACAAGAGAGCCGTGTTGCAGATAAGGGTGGTATTCGATCTGGTTGATGGCTGGAGGGGTTCTTGCGGACTGCAAGATGATTTCGAGATGATGCTGCAGGAAATTGGACACTCCGATTGACCGGGCCTTTCCTGCTTCCTTTACCTTTTCTAAGGCCGCCCAAGCGTCCTGGAGATCAGTTGGGGATTTTGCGAAGAAAGGCGAGTGAATCAAGTACCTAGAGATGGTCCCAATCAATGTCTGAATTTAACCGGGAACCATTTATATGAAGGGACAGGCAATTATCACGTACAGATCAACATAGCTTAATTGGAGTTTCTCCAAACTTGCGTCAATCGCTTTCGGAATGTCCGCGATGTTGGCGATCACCTTGGTTGTCACGAAGAGCTTTTCCCGTGGAATGCCACTCTCTTTAATTGCAGCACCAAGTTCCTGCTCTGTGCCGTAAACTTCGGCGCCATCCAAATGGTGGTATCCTAACTTGATAGCAGCTTTGATGGATTCAACCAGTTCGCGGTTGACGTCTGCATTCCCATTTCTTTTGAACCAAGCGGTGCCGGTTCCATAGCCAATCTATTCCAAGTTATTTGGGGACACTTATCCCTGGAGACAGAGAGGGCAGATAGAGGGCCCTACTAACCGCAGGGATTGAGGTCCCATCCTTCAACTGGATGGAAGGGATCAAAGCCGGCGTAGCCATTGATGCCGGACCTGGAGATGAGGCTGGGTTGGGGGGATTTCGGTCGAATCTCAGCGCTCGGGCAAATCCTCCTCCCGGAAATGAGCCGCCTAGTCATTTATGTAGACACGAGCTTGAATCCGGATCGGATCACGGAGGGCCTGCGACAATGATCTCAACGGTTTGGGGTGAGGGGGAAGTGGGGACTCCGTCGTGACTGGATACTCTGCGTCTTTCATTCTCTTGACAAATCCTGGGACTTGTCGGTGCTGCAGTTTCCCATCCTCAACTTCTATAGCCGGTTCGCCTAAACCTCGACCAACAGGTCACAGCTGGCCTTCATGACCTGCGATTTGTCCGTCGCCATTCTCTCAAATATAACTATTAATCAGCGAGCCAGACGGCGGTTGGTTCACTCTCGAGCGGGAAATCAGGGTGCGGAGCTGGAGAGTGCGATGTCGACAGTGCGGGGCAACCATTTTCAGATGTCATCCATTCAACACTATAATCATCACAGCGTCGTTTGCTAACTATACAAATTTCCTATGGATGATCGAGCTTGACTCATGAAGCGATCTTTAATCTTGCTAGCAATTACCAATGAAGGACCCGAGTAACCGAGAAATCAATCCTTCAATAATGGCTTTGCCGATGAGGGTTGACTGAGATATGATGTCACGCTTGGCTTTCATCCTTTTCCCCCGAACATCGGCGGCGTGTCTACTCAACGTGCATGAGTCAAGAAATCAACTAGGAGGCGATGAGATTCTGTAATGAACAGCATTTTCCATTGACCGACTCTGACTCTATTTGTATTGTCGGTTCCTGCGCTTTCGTATCCCTCTTTTAAAATCCGCGCTACTGCATGTCTTTTCGCACAGCTTTCTCCCAAACACAGGTCTTCCGAAGCCGTCTCGGCAAAATGGCTTCGCAACTTTCCAGGGCAGACACAGGTGGCCTCTCGCTATCAGACCTCCCTAAATCAAACGTTTTCACATCCAAGCTCCCTCCCGACCCATCCTTTGAGACCCCCGAAGCATCTCACAGGGCGCAAAGGGAGAGACTTTACCCGCGCATGGTGAAGGGGGCACTGTTCACCTTCGTCCGTCCCGAGACAAACGAGGACCCGGAGCTTTTGGGGGTCAGCTCCAAGGCAATCCAAGATATTGGTTTGAAGGCTGGTGAAGAGAATACAACTCAGTTCAAGGCTGTCGTCTCAGGGAATGAGTTTTTCTGGGAAGAGGGGCGTGGGGGGATATATCCTTGGGCCCAATGCTATGGAGGTATGTTCAGGAGTGCTACCCCTCATATACATCGGTATTTGGATTACTGATTATATAGGATGGCAATTGTACGTCATTTAAGAGCACATTGATAAAAGCGTAATATTGACGGGATACAGTGGCGCCTGGGCTGGGCAGCTTGGGGATGGTGTAAGTTTCGATGTTTTCATTCGCTCTGGAATCGAGATATTAAACGTACCAGCGTGCTATCAGCCTTTTTGAGAGCATCAATCCAATGACAAATGTGCGGTACGAGGTGCAGATCAAGGGTGCTGGAAGAACACCTTATTCCCGATTCGCAGACGGGAAAGCGGTTCTACGGTCCAGTATCCGTGAATATATTGTATCAGAAGGCATGTAAACCAGTGTATTCGGTAACCTGCATCAATTAACTACCATACAGCTCTTTCTGCGCTCGGTATCCCTACCACTCGGGCTTTATCGCTTACTTTATTACCGAAGGCAAGAGTCTTGCGAGAGCGTGTTGAGCCTGGCGCGATAGTTTGCCGATTCGCCGAATCCTGGCTAAGAATCGGGACTTTTGATCTTCCGCACTCCCGCGGCGATCGAGATTTGATCAGGAAGCTCGCCACCTACGCCGCGGAGGATGTATTCAACGGGTGGGAATCCTTACCCGCTGCAGTATCACTGGGTAAGGATCTACCAGCGGATACAGTGGAAGAACCTGCCCGGGGCCTTCCGTGGGATAAGATACAAAAACACCAGGGTGTGGAAGAGAACCGATTTGCAAGGCTTTATCGGGAAATCGCACGTCGTAACGCAAAGACCGTCGCCGCTTGGCAGGCGTACGGTTTCATGAATGGAGTCCTCAACACTGACAACACATCCATATACGGCCTGTCACTTGATTATGGGCCGTTCGCTTTTATGGATAATTTCGACCCCCAGTATACGCCAAACCACGACGATCATATGCTGAGGTATTCCTACAAGAACCAACCATCAGTCATCTGGTGGAATCTCGTGAGACTGGGCGAATGCCTGGGAGAGCTCATCGGTGCCGGTAGCCAGGTTGACGAAGAAACATTTGTAAAACAAGGAGTAACAGAAGACGCCGCCCCGTCCCTCATCAAGCGCGCGGAATCCATCATCGAACGAACAGGCGATGAATACAGAACTGTATTCCTCAATGAGTACAAACGACTCATGAGCAAGAGACTCGGCCTTCAAACCCAGAAAGAGTCGGATTTCCAGGATCTCTTCTCCGAACTTCTCGACATACTAGAAGCATTAGAGCTAGACTTCAACCATTTCTTTCGACGCCTTTCGAACGTCTCCCTCGCTGACCTCGCCTCAGAAACGGGAAGAAAGGGAGTAGCACCCATTTTCTTCCACGCTGAAGGGTTCGGCGGCATAGGATACACAGAGGACTCGGCCAAAGAACGCATCGCCAAGTGGCTTGATAAATGGCGTCAGCGCGTTCTAGAAGACTGGGGTCCTGAAAACGATGCCGGCGCCAAAAGACAGAAGGCTATGAAGGAAGTTAATCCAAAGGTACGCTACCATCCGCTACTTCTTCCATCGAGGCCACCGAGTGTCTGGCGTACTAACGCGCGCGCCCATCTAGTTCCTTCCTCGCAGCTGGATCCTGGATGAGATAATCGACCGCGTAGAACGGCGCGGGGACCGAGATATCCTTCGTAGGGCGATGAATATGGCGCTCAATCCGTTCGATGAAGAATGGGGGCTGAATCAAGAAGAGGAGGAGCGATTCTGTGGAGATGTTCCAAGATTCCAGAGAGCTATGATGTGTAGCTGTAGCTCTTAGAGGATGCCATCCGCTAGACTTCCCTCGTGTATGTATATTGCCTTTGAAGCCAGTCAGACATCCTTATAATTGGGCGAGACGACGGATCGCAACGCAGACACCAGGTATAATTTCGGGTATCATGAGAGTAGGTGCCTGGTGTTAGAATGGGCTACAGTACCGTGATCCCTTCCATATCCGAGAAGGATAGAAAGGAAACACGATAAGAGAAGTATGGAGTCAACATTATTTTCTTCTCCCTCAAAAGCTAGACGTCGCGCACAAAATCCACCGTTCCTTTTTTTTTTATTCCCCTCCTCCGTTTCCGCAGAATATTTTTGTTCCCTAAGTCTTCCTCAATACACAAGAGCATCCATCACATTGATCCATCCATTCGCAACCGAGAGACTACCATCTCAGTCTCAAATCATTTCGCCTTGCCTGTACTGACTTGGAGGAATTCGCAAGGCAAGAAAGTCGTATGTATGACTCAATAGTAAAGGGATATCTTTCGGATAGATATCTTGGTAAACCGAAGGGGTTTAAGTCATTTCAGAACCAGGTTCATGAAGCCAAGGAGGTATGACTTGGCTGACGGGGTTGAGCAAACGGAAAGCAAATTGTCACGAAGAGGACGGGTCGGATAAGAAACCCTTAAACCCTGGCTCAATGCACAAAATGGAGGCGTAGTGGAGACGAGCGAGTTGACAATATGTCAACTAGTTGTTGGGGCAGGCGCTTTGGATATGGCCGGGTTGCTTGCAGTTATAGCAAACCCGCTCACCCTTGGCTTCTGTGGGACAGTCGCGAGAGACATGGCCGACTTCGCCGCCTGCAGTACGCATTAATACGCGCAAACGGGGCCAATTTTATGGGATTAACTTACAATTGTAGCACTTCTGACCGTGAGTGCAATCACGGGCCATGTGGCCGAAGCCGCCGCAGGAGTAGCAAGTCTGCTGACGGCCGCCAAAGCCACCACCGAAACCACCTCCGTAGCTGCCGCCTTGCGGGCAGTTTCTGGCGATGTGCCCAACGCGACCGCATTTGTAGCACTCCTGGCCGCCAGCCGGGCGCTCGTTTTCGGCCGCTTGGGGGCATTCGCGAGAGATGTGACCGACACCGCCGCAACGATAGCAGGACTTTTCCTTGGGAGCTACAGTGCATTCACGACCTACATTGATGCATGTCATTAGAATCTCCGGTAAGTAGAAGGCGAAGAGATAGGCCTCGATGGTTGGGTTTGACAAGGAATGACTTACTGACGTGTCCCTGTCCTATGATCATGATAAGACCAGGTCAGTTAAATACGATGTTGAGATATGACTAGCAAATGATAGTTTGAAATAAGAGATGGATAGTACACACCACCACAGTTATAGCTTTGAGCACGTGTCAGCAAGTATAGTGCGGAAAACAGCATGGCGAACATACCAGGTAGGGGTTCCCTTCTTGGGGCAGTCACGAGCCTAGGCGATTCGATATTGTGAGAATCCGTGTGCCTCTCGTAACATAAAATGAGTGATGCTTGGATTTACCTGATGTGTGGCATCGCCGCCTATTTTTCAAGTAAAATTGTTAGCGAGAGGATTTCCTTCCGACGAGGCTTTCTGAGGCACGACACAAAGACAATTCAATTCTGCGTGCAGTGCACGAGTTGGCATCGACGTCGAATGACGCAGCAGCCAAAAGACACGAATAAGCGAAGAAGACGAAATCCTCTTGAAGGCTCCTTCCTGCTCTCTGGATTGCTTCGGTTTCAACACCGGGCGTGCAAGACATGCGAAGTAACAAATTGAGTGCCAATGACATGTCGCGTGTCAGAGATTTCAAAACTCACAGTTAAAGCATCCACGACCTCCTGCTTGGAAACTCATCTTGATCGGGGACAGAGAATTGAATTCAGAGGGAATGTGTTGTTCTTGGGAGAGTGGGATTTGCTTGAGGGGCAGAAATTTAAGCAGGAATTTAGTGACTTGCAGGGGCGGAAAGAGGGTTGATTGCAGATAAACGGAGATCCAGCCTCGCCAGTGCGGGGGGAGCAAGCCTTCGCCATCGCTTGTTCCTGGCTTCCTGACCGAAACCAGGCCTTGATGGTAGTTGCTGGCCTTGCATGACTCCTCAGCGTCTGTTTTTTTCTGGGAATGCTTCGCTCTTCATCCTGTTTCTGGACTGGCTCAGGATGTTCCTCGCACCTCACCTCTCGGAAATGGTCGTTTGCCACCAATACCAATAACCAGCCGACCGCACACTCGGACGGATGGGAGTCAGGAACATTGCAGCATCAAGTGGACTTTTTTATACCACACCCTCTTGCGCCACTACTTCCACCTGCAGTAAGGTGTGTATGCCATGAGAACTTATGCCTTTCAACCCAGTCCCGGTTATTCTGCGGCTGTTTGTCTTCTCAGTGTCTGAGTGGAGAGCTTTTCAGGTCTAAAGATTGGCTGCACTCCACGCGGGTTGAAGTTGTCGGGAAAGGAAATGGTGCGTGCAACACAGCAGCTTGGTTGGTAGCGGACTACAGCAGCACGCTTATCGCCCAGGACAGGACTTCTGAAATGATATCAAGAGAAATGAGAAGAAAAGTAGGCTTAACAGCGTTCCGGAAGTGCGGCGAGATTTAAAGTATCTATTCTCCAAGGTCCCCGGATGAAAATCTACCTTGGTGGTCGGCCCAGCGACGACCAAGCCCTAACAAATTCACAAAAGCGCGACAGTAGGGGCAGCTTCTTATTTATTATTAGGATCAAATTCCTAGCCGGGTCATATCCTGATTATAAGGTTCATACTTTTCGTTCGCCCGTTTATGTGAAGTCGTAGAATTCGAGAAGTTGGGCGTATTCTTTTTCTCGAAGTAACAGCAACCGTTCGTCGTCAAATCCAATGTAGCCTCGTCCCTGAGTCGCTTTGCTAGGCACATCCACCAAGGGCGATCGAGCCCGCATTCCTGATAATAGCCCGAGATCCCCGCCCTCCAAGGTGTGAGATTTGTTAGGGCTAACTTTAACGCTGTTATCGTCCTCCGACGCTTGGTGATCCGCAAATGGCGAGATCGAACTCTCAAGCTCCCAGATCCTGACTTCGTCTCCACGCGAGCTAACGGAAACTGCCTTACCTCGGTCGCTAACTTGCACCGCCGAAACGGATGATGTATGACCCCAGAGTCTTTTGCCGCCTCTAACATACAAGCTGTCTGAGTTTGACACAACAAGGTACACGGTTAAAGTGTTGTCTGCGTGCGACGTAAGAAGATAAGGATGAGAGTATGAAACTGAAGTTGGCGGATCTTGATGTAGGATTATTGGCTGAAAGGGATCGGTATGCGAATGAGTGATCGACCTGCGATCCGGGGCCGACGACCGTCCATGCCTCCGACCCATATGTAAATGCACAACACCGTACTGCGTATCCACCGTCGTCGTGAGCCGAGAGCTAACTTGCTGACCGGATTTATCAAAGTGTAACTCCTGTATCCCTAGCGACCAACCGCAGCCGAGGTGAAAAATGCTGTAAACTATAGACGCAACGACGAGCGGTCCCGTCGGGCGAACAGAAAGCGACATCGGTGACAGCATATTATCTGCCTTCAGAGACGCAATGGGATATGCTGCGTCTGGCGCGCCGGGGCTATCCGAACCGAATGGCAATTTATAGAGTGAGAGTATCATATGTTCTGAAATGACCATAAGATAGGGATATGACGAGGCCACTGCAGTTACGGCACCGTGGGCGGATCTGCTGCAGGAGAAGCGCAGGTCCAACCGCAATTTTGCCGTGTCCATTTTGTAAATGTTGAATCTGCCATCAGCGAACCCTACCGCAACTTCAATGCAATTCGTCTCGGGGCCACAGGCTGCGGTCAGTGCCGTTGGAGTGGATGAGTGTATAAAAGTAAGCTCTGCTTTGCAGCTTCCTGGCCTCTCTGCAGACCAAGCTCGAAGCCCCGCCTGCGAGTCCGCCGTGAATACAAAACCAGTACAGAGTGTCGCCAACATTGGTGGTCTGGGCGGCCGGGGGATCTCGACTTCGGTTATTCGGCAGCTGCCTTTGGACCAGTTGTGCCTGAGCTGATACTGTCGCTTCCAATTCGTGACTCGCTCATTTCGATTCAATCGTCCATGGTCCAGCCACGTTGATACCCTCGGAGAATATTCAAATTTGGATTGAGGGAAGGTAGGTCGTCTAGTCATCGCGAATCGGCGAGCGCGGGGTCGTACCCATTTCGAAAAGTACTGTCGCTTCCAGAGCTCCGAGTCCCCAGCAAGAGCATAAAACCGATGAGACAACCTAGCATCAGAAGTTAGCTAGGTCTCCCTCGATACTGCTGCAGAATGCCTGTACCTTTGGCACGTAATTAAGGATTGTACGGGGAGGAAAGAGAGAACATGGAGTAGAACCTCGTTGCTCAAGGAGGAAAGGTGGTCGGGTGCTCGTCCGGTTTCGGTCGTTCGCTGTCGCTTTGGCGGAAAACCTTTCGACAGCTCATCATTGTGACCCCTTTTCGGCATCTTGTAACGTGCATGGCACGCACAAAAGGAGGCTTGATGCCATCGTTGCCGGCGAGGAAGAGGGTGGACTGCTTATCTAAGTGTGACGGAACGGAGTTTCATCCATGATCCGTCGTCCTGCCGCGACGGCCACCAAAACACGCCGTTCCTATTTACACAAAGCTCGGGAGCACCCGACAAGATCAATATCCACTTCGTTGTCCGATTCTCCGTATGGACGCGCTAAAAAAACTCCATATATCTGTTGCTCAAGCATTTGAAAATAGCTTGGATAAAGCTTACAGGGATCTCAATGCTCAGCTCACCAGCTACGAGACACGCGTCAAGGATGCTGAAGAGAGAGCCAGAATTGCAGATGAGGCCTGCCGCGAGATGGCGTTAGCGGCGGACATGCTGAGACACGAGATGCCCTATCTGCGGGAAGAATGGCGAGAAAAAGAGGTTGATTCGACGGATAATGGGCCTCCCCTGGAATCGCTTGAACTAGACGAAAGATTCGAACCGGCGCGCGTTTTCGGCGAGGAGAACGATTCCAATCTCAGCACGGAACAACTCAAAACAATCAGCGAAAGGTATAGCGAGCTGTACGGACAAGCTGGCACGTTCTTAGATGCCTTGATAGCTCTCAGAGCACAGGTCAAAAGTCACAAAAGAAAGCTGGAGCGCCTGCAGATTCTATTCCAGCGTCGCCAATTCACCCTCAAGCTTGGCCGGCAGGTTGTCAGGTTTCAACGTGTCGAGAAAGGGTCACCCCAAACGACGAGGCTACTGAACGCCGGCGGGGGTGCTGCTAACCCAAGCATATTAAATCGCAAGTCCGTCGCGTCTACCCTCACGCAAAGAAGCGACACCAGGGACAAATGGGGCAGTGCTGGCGAGGAAGAGCCGCGGGTAGGCAACCCAAGGCCAGATCCTACGTCAGACTCTTTGGCTGATGGATCACCACCACCTCTCACTCTAGCATCTTCGAGCCCCGGAGTCGGGATCCTGAAACGAACCAACTCCGGTAGCCATCAACAAACTCAGAACACTTCGTCTTCCAACAGTGCGGAGAGTGGCGGTCAATGGTGTCCTACCAGAGTGAAAAGCGAACCCATCTCCTCTAGCCCTCTTGCGATTGATTCTCCGCGTCGTGGACCACCGGGAACTCAAGATTTAGACGATATCGGCCATACTGTAGCTACTCCAACAAAAAGGTTCCGCTTCTGTAGGGATCAGAACCTCCACTCATTGCCGGAGGACTCTACAAATATAGCGGAATCGCTGTCGGGACAGCGAATTACTTACCAGAACCATACGAATGAAACAGAAAAGGGCTCCAGGGTCCTTCAACCGCTTGATAGCAACCGCCAAAATCCAAGTGATATCGGTCAGTGCCCAAACAAGAAACGGAGGAAAGACGTCGGAAGTATCATGAGAATATCTACGATAGCAGAGGACGGTGATGAAAATCGCCCACCCGCCTTTGCGATGGAGCAACGGGCAAAGTCGCTAGAGGTCAGCCCATATGCGAGGCAGCCGGCGAGCGAGCGCCTGCTAATTGACCTCCTCGAACGGCCGTCGTCGTCGAGCAAATTTCTGCAGCCCAAGCACCCTACTAGCGGATCTAAAACTAGTCGCAATCGCGCGCGCTCACCTGAGGAAAACAGTACCGTGATTTGCCGTAGCGAATCAACTACTATGTCTACCGCAACACCATCGAGTTCGGCACCTTCAAGCGGTCATCGAGAATTGAGTGCTCTTCCATATGAGGCAGGGAACGGGAGCCAAACAGAGGTAACGCCTGATGACGAACCCTACAGAGCACGACCCCTCCACCGACTTCATCTCGATCATTTCAAGATAAATCCAGACCACAACCAAGGACTGGATTTCGCCTATGACGAAGTTGTCCGGGGGAAAAACGAGCGTAAATGTGTTAGTGGTTGCACGCGCCCCGGCTGTTGCGGAGCGACGTTTCTTGCCATGGCGCGGTTTGGAATCCCCGCAAACGAGGCCGGGATGGCAATGAGCGACCAGGATGTTCTAGAAGAGTACTTGGGGGAAGATAATAAGCATTCGATTGACAGTCTCAGCTCAGAGCAACGTTGGGAACTTTTGCAAGAAGCAAAGGCGCGGGTCTTTTCAGATCGCTTTGGGCGACACAGACGCCAACATCACCGGCCGGGCACACCCCCCGGCTTCTGGCGCACGGATATGCCGAGCACACAGGAACTGGAGGGGGACCGCGAGGAGGCGCGAAGAGTAGAAAGGGAGAAAGTGAAGCAACGGCACAGGGAAGCAATGCGACCAGGCGGTCGATGGATATTCGCTGACGAGTAAGCCCTGAGGCTGATCTCGTCAACCCGACGACTGTTGGTAAATATTAGGTCATTTAAGTTGCGATAACGTAGCGTCAGATTCTTGGCAGATAAATCATCCAAAATTGGGACATTAAAGAACGACGTTCAGGCCGGACGTCTAAATTGCGATGTTCGCATGCCGTTGCTGAGAGCACAGTTCCGGAGGTATTTCCATCTTTCGGGCTGTGGTTGGGAGCGGCCTGGGGCTCCCGTTCCATACCTCGGCATTCCTTGTTTTCTTGGCATCTTCAGAGCACGTGCAGTTGCTTCCATCTCAGAACATCTCATTTGCTCCTTGACAGCCTGATCCTAAGCTCTTCCATCTGACAAGGCGGGTCTCAGCATCGTTCTTCTTGCTCCTCTATATATTTGGTTCTTTCTTGATGTGGCCGCGCCTCTTCTGGTATGGAAGCCGCTCGAAAGCCCAGAAATCCAGTTCCTGTGGTCCTCCTCCAGCCGTCCAAGTGGCTGCCACTGTATGAAGATTTTGTGACAAAAAACGCAAGCTCGATAGGGCAGGTCGAGTCTGCTCTGAGGTCGCTTACGTATATTATTCCGGGTTTGTCAACCTCTCACTGTCAGGGGGCTTTTATAGGTTCACTGACGCCTCTCTCTCGACAGGACGGTACCGCGATTCCGAGATCCCTTCAGAATGTGGTACGTTAACAAGTTCAAAAATCTCATGCTGCGCATCTAACACTTTTTCAGTTCATTCAGGAGTTCAGTTGTTATCGCTGTATCACGATTCTCTGATCTCGAAAGTCATCTCTAATCTACCACCAACCGTTCGCCGACCAACGCCCACCCCTCACACCCGGTACACCAAGTATTGGACGTCACAGTCTCCTTTATATCAAAAGGTCGCCCTGACTCTTCAAACCGTTCAGTATACCGAGCTTCTATGGGAAATGATTGCGCGACGCCGGGGGGAAAGGCCCCGCTGGCGCGTTGTTGTCTTTATCGAAGTCGTGAAGGCGATCTGTCGCCTTCTTCTATTACGCCTGACAAACTCGCGGCCACTTGTCAGCCCCCCACTGCCCGAGCGTGATGTAGACCCCAGGCCACTGGAAGAAGAGGATAACGATTGGAACGGGATGCATACTCCGGTCAGCGAGCGGTCGTCCGATCTCGCGTGGACCATGCCTCGAACGGGGCTCTCGCTTCCTTCTCTGCCTGATGTAAACGACGTTTCGAACTATCTTATCTCGAAAGTTCTTACAGCGGATGACATCAAGCCGCCGAAGGCGCTTCTCCACAGGGTCACAGGCCAAGGACAATTAGCAGAGGTACTGCATATCCTTCGGCCTGTTGTCTACGCACTCGCCCTACAGCGATGGCGTGGCGACAAGCGGAGCTGGAGGCCTTGGTTGATTGGCTTTGGCATGGAGTACGGTTGCCGACAACTAGCTAAGGCCGACTTCCGGGAAAGAGTTGCTGGTGGCCTCCGCGGGCTGACTGGCCTAGAGCGAGAGGAGCTGAAAAAGCGGGATTGGTCGATGGGATGGTGGCTGATGCGATCCGCATTTTATGAAAACATTACCAAGTACGTTTACTCGACGACATGCGGCTTATTCCTCCTGCAGAACTAACTTTTACAGGTCTACATTGAAGAGCTTGACAGGGAAGATGAAGGGAAAACCACTTCTAGATCTCGTAGGCAGCATCATTGAAGATTACGAATACTTATGGGATAATTACTACTTCTCAACCGCGACACTGTGACCACCCCAACGAGATCGAGTTATGCGCGGACTACTGTCTTGGATATGTCATCTTTATAATTCAGCAGATACCCGACATTTGATTGCTTTCTCGCATTGAGGTTTCCCATGCTTAATATTTTTGTGACTTCTAGAATTTGGGAACGATGGGTATCATCGCATCATAAATGTACGGAGTAGATTCATAGGACCTCTGCTGTTTTCTTTCCGAACCACTCCGAGAGTTCCTGATCACCTCCCTTAAACGTATCACTGGACGATAGCAAGAAATCCATCAGCTGCGTGTCGCTATCATCAGCAGGCCAGTCAACCCTCTCCCCGCCCTTAAGCTCAAGCATCTCCTTCGCGGTTCCCCAACTAAATCTACACTCGTTCCCCCACCCAAAGACCGGATCCATATTCCCCCTCAACCACCCCACACACTTCGAATCAGACGGATATCCACTTCCCCATCCCTCACCCGCAGTGTCGCCAGCAGCCTCCTTGAAAGCCTCGTAGCAAACATCCAACGCCACATCCCTCGTAACCTTCGCTGCAACACTAGCAGCACTAACACAAGGGTAAATCGAATCTGCCTTCTTCGCAACCGTAATCCGCAAGGACGGAAACACCATTTCCAACTTCTTCTGATAACTCACCGGGTTCCCAACGGTATCGATATATACCTCGCGCACATTCATCTTTCTTTCCTCGACAACACCACGTATAAGCTCGATTGTGGCGTCCATCGCCTGCGCGTTGAGATTGTAGACTCCGCCAACACTAGCCACTGGGCGCATCATGCCTGAAGAGATGTCCCTCGCGGAGAGGACTTTCGTTGCCCACCCACAGGAATCGTGAAGCTTCGAGCCGGTTGTGCAGAGGGTGCGCATGAGGTTTGCGCGGACGGTGGCAGTCAGGACTTTACTGTCGTCGAAGCTGTATTCCTTGGAGAGGAGGGAGCGATGTAAGTCGTGGGGCAAGTAGAAGGCGCTGTAGACCATTGGTCCGAGGACGGGGCCACGGCCAGCTTCGTCGATGCCTAGGATAAGGTAGTCTGTGTTTGGGTCGGAACAATCTCGGGCTGGTAGTAGTAAGGGTGGGCATGGTGAAAAGTATGCGTAGGATTCGCCGGCTAGGAGTCTCCATTTATCAATGCTGGGGGGGAGGAAAGTTGATGATGATATTGAAAGATCGGCGTTCCCTGTATCCGGGACTGGGTTTGCCGGCGTGTCTTCTTCCATTGTGATATATTAAGATCCCTATCATGAGCTGAGTCTTGTCGAGTTGAGTTGAGATCGAGTGTGATCTTCGCGGAAGCCGTCAATTGAACGATCCAGCTTCAAGCAAGGATCTCTTCTTTGGGCGACGGACGACGCGTCCCACCATCTGCAGAGCGCGTTCCACTCACCCAATCAGAACCCCATCGAGGAGATCATGATATCAACCAAAAAGAGATTTTGCAACCTGAAAAATTCTGTCAATGGCGAGGAAACTGCGGACGAACCGCTGATACCCGGGCGTCGAAGGCAACGGCGACCGTAGATGGTGTAAAAAATTGTCCTTTATTGCCCAGGACCGATCGCGATTCGAACGCGAGACCTAGCGGAGACAACTGTAATTGGCTGCAGCCGCTTGCTCTACCAACTGAGCTATCGATCCACACTCCCATTTGATAAATTTCTACAAATCTCTGATCAGAGTTTGCCGTGCTGGTCGGTGTCAGTGCTTGGGTAGCAAAAACCGCTGTGGGTTGGGGTCACAAAGAGGGGGCTGCAGCTGGATGATCAATTGGCAGATTTCTGAAGGGATATCAAAGACAAGTGTTTGTAAAAGTGTTGAGGTAAACTCAGGGCGGTATCAAGTTGGGAACGCGTCAAACAATTCAGGACTAGCGGCGCCTCCGCGCGTCATGAATTCCAAGTCCCCTCCAGCGTTTTGCGGCTTTTCTCTTCCCAAGCTGCAATTCCCCTCTAACCACAAATAACCGCTCACCCAATTCACTGTCGTGTACATTCTCACTTGCAACTTGTTAATATTTTGTTTAGACTTTCATACCTAACCTCTCTTATAACCACGGGCGGTTGAACGCTTGCAGGACCCGACGTCGCAACAATGGCTCCCCGGGGCCAGGCAAAGGCTCGCGAATTTGACTATTCAAACGTCGGCAAGGCTGGAAGGTATGTCTCACAAACTCTCGACCTAATAAGCAATGACTCTACGGCTTTTGGAAAACCGATGCGTAATAGAACTGACTTTCCGCCAGGCGCACCGGTATCACCCTTAAGGAAGGCAAGCGAGATGAGCATGGCATGGAGGAAGTTGATGGGATCTTTTCATCGCCGGAGAAGTCACCAATTAAAGAAAACGGTTTTGGTGGAAGCGATTCATTCGGCTCTGATGGTATGTCCATGGATGAGGGTACGTATGTCTCTGAAGACCGCCGGAAACCCCCTAATCTCAGTAGGCAACGGCCCTGGCCCTGCCGATTTCCTGAGCGGCGTCAATGGCTCGCGCACACCCTACCTCCCACCCCCCGTCGCGCGATCTCCGACAAAATCTGGCATGACCGGCTCTCCTCGTAGAACTCCGGGCTTGCGCTCCTCCCAAAGTCCAGAACGCGACCTTCCCTCCTCGAGCCCTTCCGACGGTAGGAGCGCGAAAGCTGACTCAAGGCGGGACGTGTCTCCGCTCACAAACCGCTCTATCAACGCTACGCCGTCACTGAGCCATCCCAATGCCGCACGGGCCAAGGGGTACAAAAAAGTCGAGAAGGCACCACCGGTCTCTTTATCTGACAGCGATGCCAACGCAGACGAGAATGGGGACGCTCTTGACCAGGGAGGACAAGACTACTTTGCCGACAGCTTCAATGCGGGTGACGACCACCTGCTCGGGAATAGTTTTGAAGATGGTGAAGGTAGTGCGGAGGAGAGATCATCGCAGGCTACCGCAGCCGAAAAGCGCAAAGGCCCAGGACGCGGTCGCAAACCAACAGGCGTTGCGAAGGGCGCAGGGGATACCGCCTCCCAAGACAAACCAGATGCCCATGAGACTACACAGAAACGAAAGCGCGCCGGACGGCCGACCAAGACTCAAAGAAAAGCCACGGACGATACAGAAGAGCAACGGCCCGCAAAGAAGGCGAAAACTGCGGAACCGAAGGGTCGGATTACAGGCCCCTCAGGCAACCCTGTCCTCGACAAGGTGGTTGAAAACTACGTCAACCGAACTGGGCCACTCAAAGGACGAAGTCTATACATCCTTAAACGCGAGGCTCCTACAGACCCCTCTACGACTCACACGCGGTCAGGGCGCGTTTCCGTTAGACCCCTTGCCTATTGGAAAAACGAGAGATGTGTCTACGGTGATGAGGAGGCGGCCGAAGGCCAACGATTTCCTCTTTCAACGATCAAGGAAATCATTCGGACCGAGGAGCTGGAGCCCGAGAGAAAACAGAAACGCCGGTCGAAGAAGTCGAAATCAAGGAAGAACAATGACGATGAATCAGATTCCGAGGAAGACCAATACCGCGACCCGTACGAGGAAAAAGGGGGAGTTTTGCATGGTTATATCAGAAAGTGGGACCCCGAAACTCAAACGGCGACGAACGAGGAGGAAGTGTTAGGTACATATCTTGATTCCGACATCGGGGCGGTGTAATTCTAACAGTGGTATTCACAGATATTGCATATGCCCCATCTGGTATCGAGACGAGGGACGTGAAAGGTGCTACTTTCCGATTTGCGAAGCTCCTCAGCTCGCCCTTTATCGGCTCCGGCATTGTCGAACTACCTCCCGGTGGAGTCAAGAAGCCGAAGAACTCGAAGAAGATGCATATGGTGTTCTACGTTGTTTACGGGCGAGTCCTCGTAGATGTTTCGGGTGTCCAGTTCAGTGCTGGGAAGGGATGCGTATTCCAAGTTCCCCGAGGTGAGTCCGCTACCACTCCAAATAATAATACCTCACAAAGCTCACTTGCACAGGCAATTACTACAGTTTCGCCAATACCTACAGCAAAGACGCCCGACTATTCTTCACACAGGGCTGTGTCCCAAGAGAGGGTGACGATGCCCCGGGTTCTGCTTCCAAAACTGATGACGCCCTTGATGGCGAGTCAAATACCCCTCCAACTCGCGCGAAGGCGACAACTTCGGGCAAAGGCCGACCGAAGGGAAAGCAGAAGGCCTCTGCTTAGAGCATGGCTTTCCATTTCTCTCCCTTCCGGGGCTCCGTCGTGAGTCTGGTCTCATGAACTTTTGGCATACTTTTTAACGGTCCAACCTTTCCCTGTGCGTGTAAGATCGGACCGCATTCGACCTCTTTAAATGCATTTTGGTCCTCCAGTTTAGCGACTTGTCTTTATGTTACCCCGACACGCGGTGTTTTGTATCTATGTATGACTTAGAACCCCTCGGATTGTTTTGCATTTAATCGTTGGCGAACGAGCAGGGGAGATATACCTAGCGAGGCGGACTGGACCGAACTTGAGTCAATGAGTATCGAAACAAATCCGATATGTTTCCATCTCGTATTTCTCTATATCTCTTCCATATCTTCATCCGGCTCATCGTCTAGCCCAAGCGGCGGGAAATCTCCCACCTCGACCTTTTCGGGTTTGATAAAGACACCAGTTTTATTTGGGCATGCGAAGTAACGCTTCCCGCCGACGCTCCCATCGTTCTTTCCTATGGGCTCGTCAAGCTCGATTCCCACCCAGATAGGCAGAGAAACTGAGTAGTCGGCAGTTTCCGCATCGATCCCAGGGTACGGGATTGTGGGCACCGGTCCGACGAAACGGATTGTCCCTCGTCTGACATGCGGCGGCGTTGAGGGGAGAATGATAGCTCGCCTCGAAACGGATATATCTGGGGCAAAGTGATAGCCATTAGCATCCTCTATTTACACTTGGATTTCCCCAATAGTGACGTAGGCGATGTACGTGCTCACCTCTTGTCTCAACCTCCATCTTGTCCTTCCTCGCCTGTTCGAGCATCGCCTCCGCCGGCGAAAGTGCATTGGGATCGAACCGTCCCAGTTTCTGATTCTTCTTCCACGCAAGGACGGAATTCGGGAGATTCTCATATGTCTCTGTTGGGAGAACGTATTTCTCAACCGAGGAGAGGTCACTCAAGTTTACTCTCGCCGTCTGGGGACGGGTATCGTGAACCTATCCCCGCAATATGAAGCATCAGCCCATTATTCTACAAAAAAACAGGGCCAGTTTTAACAACTGTACCTCGATCTCACAGCCCCTCATCAGCCCATACTCCCCGATAGTGGTGTCATCGCCATCAACCCACTGATCTGACCGGCCCGGGGTTTTGAGGAAGAGCCGTTGGCTGCTGGGTGGTATACCAGTCATGGTCTCAAGCTTTCGCTTCGTCTGGAGAACAGTCCATGAAGGGGTGATGCGGCGCTCGGAGAGGAGGCGGGGTTCGTCGGAGGTTGAGACCGTAGACGGTGTTGTGATTGTGACGGGAATGTCGGTGGGGGTGGGTTGGAACGACATCTTGTTTAGATGTTGAGGGGGTTTGGATGTTTAGTGGAGAGAGGAGATAGGACGCTGGAAATTGGGGCCAGAGGGCGACTGTGAGGTTCGTGAGGTCTGGATCGTTGTGAGCTGGATACGGGCAACAGGGGTATGACTAGAAGCCTCGAGCCGGATAGATTGGGGGAAATTCTGGTCAGGGTGAGTCAATTGAAAGACAAGGAGAGAAATATATGAACCGAAGTAGCTGGGGTGAGGCTATAACTCAGTGTGCGGGGAGCGTCCAAAGACGGAAACCAAGGGGTTTTACCTAGAGATTTACAGAGATGATACAAGGACCTTTCCTAGCAGATAAAGCATTAGATAGCGGAGTCCCAGGGAGATACTTACAGCTCCCTAAGGCCAATGTAGAGACAAATCAACGAGTTGAGATTCAATTGCTTAGGTCAAGCAGTTGATTGCCAGCGAGAATTTCACGGCCGGGTGGTTCATGATCAGGCGCGCACGTGGGGCTGGAAATTGGTTCCATGAACATCCTTCCGACCTGGCCAATGAGAAATCCGTTCCTGTGCAGCGGGAGCTTGGGCGAGAATTCGCTTGTCGTTGAGGCAAAGTTTTCCTACTCAATCTGGATCTCTGTAAAGCGGTGGGTCTATCTAATTATATGTACAGGTAAATCGAACACTCACGGAGCAAAGACAACTCCACTTATCATGACTCGGAGCCCAAAGTCTTCCGTCGAATGGGTTGGCAGTCTCCGCCGGAATCTGACCTCTCGGTGCTCTTTGATTGTCCGTCAGCCGATTCTTCGCCTCCTGTCCGCTCGCTGACTTGGTCAGGACGAGAACCTTCAGTGCCATGAGGCAAGGAAGTCTTCGATGATCCTATGTTACGCTCGCTCTCCGCATCAGGATTCAAACTCTCAATGGACATTGGAGTTGGAGCTTCTTGTCGACCTGCGCATTTCGGTTGGCTGGCTGGATCAGCAGAGGAGCCCTCTGGCCCATCCCAAAGAGAAGCCGTCGATGCGATTGCTCTGCTCGGTGATGCATTTGTGACGCCATTCAGTGTGGCTGCCTTTCCAGATCCCACATTCGCGGTTGTGTTGGGTGTTTTGCCTCCTTTTCGCCTATTCTTGGGAGCAAGGGAGATGCTTACTTCACCCTCAAGGACTTCCCCTGTTGCCGGTGACGTGAGTGAGAGATTGAACTTGGCACGTTGTTTTCTGGCTTTGCCTTTTAGCTCAATGAGGTGACTAACTCCAGAAGGAAATGGTAGATGCTGCTTCACTGTCCATTCGATTCCTTCACGAAGGTTTATGGCTTGCTCCAGGAGGACTCCGGTGCCGGATACTACCTGCAAAGCGGATCCATTAGACCCATCCTCCAACGCCATTGGAGTAACAAGAACCCCCTGCATCGGGTTTGAGGGAACCGTGGCAGGATTAGCTGCGGGCCTCAATAGTATTCCGGTCAGTGGAAGGCGACGGTAAGCAAGGATGCAGCCCCGCTGCCGAGCATCCACTGTCTCCAGAAGCTTGTCTAATGTCAACTCATGGACCACAGATTCGTTGTTGACCAGTGCCCATTTGTCTGCAGAACCCTTGACTGCAGAACCCTTGACTGCAGACATATACTCGCCATCTAGACAGAATCTCTTTTGAAATATGATTGAATAGAGCTCGTAACGGATGTCTTCCCTTTCAGGCGAATTGGGATATCGCAGGTCATTTGATATGACCAGGATATCCTGAAGTATGAGATGGCCGTTCAGCTGGCCCCTGTGGCCATAATAGTCCACCCGGATTAAAAGAACTTCTGGAAGATAATCATTATGCTTGGTGGACAGAATAGGCTTGGGAGAGTCATTATGGTTGCTGGATTTGATACATTCTTCACAGGCCCACGGAAGCGTTGCCTGTTGCAGATTGTGCTCAATTGCTTAAGCGACCCCATACCAAGGTGGCCGCCCTTTTATCTCCGGGAATGAGGCGTGAACGGGAGTTTCGGTTGCACAGCAAACAAGGCGTGTCTTAAGAGCAACCCGAAATTAGCGTTGCAGCTCCCAGGATCTGTCGGTATCTGTCTCCATCTCCTTACTGAGCTGCTTGAAGAATGCTCCCATGAAGTACGGGACGTCTTGACGTTCCTTCAGGTTCACTTCACTCCATGTCGTTGCGACCAGCCTCTTCCACACCCACTCCATACAAGTCTCATGTGTAGTCTTCTCAGGATCTCCGAACCAGTAGAAGCCGATTAGGTGATGCAGAGCGCAAAGCAAACTCATATTCTTCGTTCCACAGCTATGCCTCTTTGGATGGACCTCTTCTATCCAGTTCAGCAGGAGCGGAGTGTGGAGAATCATGAGGACGGCGTTACGGTAGCTAAGGATACCCAGGTTCTTAAACGCCCTGGTTTGCGCGCTCGAATATGCACTGCCCCATTTCGAGGGCACCGAAGTCCGATTCTTGGTGCAGTTTGAATCAGTCATAGTCTTTGCGAGAATCAGCCCAAAGTACTTACTCCCTCTTCCTCAGCTGTACTCTCCATGGTTCGGTTTCCGGCCTGCTGTTCTGTTGCGTGGCGTTGCGTTCCGGGATGCCGGTTCGGAAATTATCGAGGGTTGTTCAAGGCGGAATTGTTGAGATGCTGGAAAGTATAACATGCGATGAGAGTCAACAGATATAGGAATGGTGACGGGCTCTCCGTGTAGCATTGCGGTTGTTTGTTTTTGGGGTTTCTCGCTCACTGTAGCATATACACTCACTCCACGGCCCTGTGGTTGTGTCAATTGTTGAAAGGGTGACCTTGATGGAAAAAGATCAAAGTGTTTGCACAGCAGAATATTTTTAGTACTACGAGGGAAGGATCCGCCTTTGTTGTCGATGGCTTTGGCTTGCCCTTGTCAAAGAACTGTCGGATATGAGCAGCGGACAAAGATCCAGCTCCCCAAGTGTCTACAAAGAAACTTGTTGGTTATCAAGGCAAGATGTTTCACGACAAACAAAGGACGTTGTACTCGACTGAGGTCGGGTGGACGGCTTCGACTAGAGAGTCTCTCGCGACATGCCACTCTCTGTATATCGCGTTCCTATCCTCTGAAATCGACCCTCCGTCTCCCAAAATCTACCAGATGAAATCGCTCGGGGGAGCGGGTCGGGGAATACTACTTAGCCATGTCAAATCCCCATACGACAGGCGTTGTTTTGGAGGAGGCATGACCGTCCCTGTCCTTGCGAGATGGTGTCAAAGAACCCCAGGCAAAGCGGGACGATCGCCCGACCACACTCATGAAGAGTCTCCTTCCAGAATGAGTAGTAGGTCAACCGTCTTTTGACTGCCAGACTTCAAACCGTTCATCTCGCATCTGAACTCGCCCTCAGATCGGGTGGAGTTTCGTCTGATCTCGGCCGGGGGATTATGGGCCGGGGGCGAATTACAATCAACGACAACGGCCGAGGATCCGCTTGCAGTGCCTCACAAATTCATCAACGGTCTCCAGAGCACTTATCCATGCCAACACGGGAAGTTTCATGCAAATGAGACACGGGAGTTGGGTCAGCTCTTCCCTCACTCTCCTTTCCTCCAACGCTGCATCTTCGTAGGCTTGGCACGACTGGCATTCCAAGACACAAGATTTCCTTTTGGGTAAGAATGTCAGCAAAGATTGAGGATGGACTCAGGTTTGGCTCTTGTGAAGACTCCAAAATGAGAAGACCAGTCGAGACTGCACACACCAGATTTCAACGATTGTGAACGTCCACGCACGAAACACGACTGGCTGTGGAATGCTGACTATGACGAGGAAAATCTGGCGGATGATTATTATTGCCTATGGTCCTGGCCAAAACCATGTCCAAGACCATTTTCCTGTTTCCCCACACACAAGTCTCTTGCCTGTTTTTGTTGCATCTTTCGCGAGGCATGGATTGGAGTGGATAATTAACTCGTGCTCGACCCCTCCAAAACCCCTCAATTATTCATTTGATCTACTATTTAGACGCCGATTCCACTCAACAAACAACGTAATTGGCCGCACACTGCCTCCCCGACGGTGGCCTCATCATGATTGCAGTTGTACCGTCTCATTTATTTCTGATCGGTGCGAGACTCTCCTCTTTGAGGAGGGATCTCGGGGATCATCAGTTTCGGCTCATGGTCTTGAAAGAGCAAGATGTCGTTGAAACGGGATATCCTGGGCTCAAGCCACCATTGTCGCTTGCAGCAGCATATTCTGTAAGATTGTGTGGAGTAACAAACTCCTGAGCTTCGCAGCTGTGGCAGGGAGGGACTTGAAGAGGGATGAGATTCATTCTGACGAGTCGAACGCTGCAAATATCACACAGGATCTTGGTCCTCCAGGGCCTACAATTGGCTCTTAAGCAGAATTGCAAGTCCCGATAACCTGATACAGATGCCAACCGTCACACATCTGACGAAGTTGGACTAGGGCGATCGCCTCGATCCACACAATCTGGTGAGGCTTTTCCTCTCGGACTGCCGATTCCAGCAATATCCCATCGTGGAGTATTACCGCGCCGTTTGGCGGGTTGAGGTCCGAGGCAACAGACTACCAGAACCAACCCACCCCAAGAGGTCGTGCTTGCGTTTTGTTTCCTGTCTTCTCTCGTTTTCTTCTTGAATGAAGGCGAGCGATTGCCCCACTCAGATATACGGACTCAAGCCCAGAGCATGGTCCACCATTCCAAGACCCCAGAGATCGAATGTCATGGTGGCACTTTGGTTCCTGCGCCCTCCACAGGCTCCGTCATCTTCATGATTAATAGCAAAAGTCGGTGTCTGCACCATCATGCTTGTCATACAAGAATCAGGGGTACACTTGGTTGAGCATCGTGTCTGTTGACCGTTATTTCCCCACACCCAGCCAGTATGAGGAGGTCTCGATGACTTGACCATGAGGCATCGATCCTCGCCGCTTTTTCTTCCTCGAGAGGAGCACAGCGATCCCTTCGGTTGCATCCGCTTTGCACTGGGCACGAATTCCGGATGCAAAAGTGATTGGTTAAGAGGCACCAGGCGCAAGATTCGGGACTCCTCTCCACACCGCGTGTTCCCTTCAGGATCGTGCGAGCGTTTATGGTCAGTTGATCGATTCAAGTGCAGGGTCAATCCCAGTTCGACGACAAACACAGCTTAGCAAATGCAGTTGGGCAACCAGCTGTGGAGGTAGGGGTTGGAAGGAGCGAGATTTCACCAATGCCATCGAACTTTACAAGACGATGCCTTGTCCATTGTGCCCAGTCCAAATCCTTTGGCCTTGAGGAGGCGAGGAATGCCTCACCTGGAGGACCAAAATAATGACGTCAAGAACAGAATGCAAGGCTACCGATTCTCCGACCCGAGGCGAAATTTCCCCCTGAGAGTATTCGTGAGAGAGGACGTGATTCTTGAACGTGAAACCCAAATAATGGAAGAGATGTGTTCAACGACGCTCACCAGGTCGAGAAGAGCCGGGCAGGCTGGGCCCTCCAAGACCCACTTGTTAGCAGACCAATGGCTGCCCTGGAGGTCATTCAAGGCGAGTTTCCAATAACAAGCACCTGCACACGTCCAAGCCAAACGCCTCAGAAGGAGCCGCCAATACCTCTCTCTGTCTCTTTCCTAACTAGGTTATGGGCATGCCTCTCGGGCTCTCAGCGTGGTCAGGTGTTGCGAGACTTGTCTGTTTCCTTCTTCGTCAAAGCAACCTATCAACACTGCATTATTCAAGCGCTCGCGACTCATTCCTCCGTTGCTCGGACCAACCCCAGGGATTTCTGCCGCATTCCCTTCCCCCAGAGCGCTCTCTTGGAGGGTGTTGAGGTAACAGACCGCTCTATGGCCTAAGCTTCTAGGTCATTGGAACGGCTCGCAAATCAGGAAGCTGATTTCCGATCGGGGCTTGCTCCTCCTGATGGCCAACCAATTTCTCCGTGATACATCCTTGTTCTTTGCTTGCGAGAAGGCTTCTCTTGTGGAATGTGGGAGGAGAACTCTGACCACTTTGTTGAAGCTCCTCCTTTCTGGTGTTCTCCCTCGCGCCCACCGAGCTTCCAGGAGAACTCGATGGAGAATCTTGAACCTTGGAACTCGAACCTCTGGAGCCTGCACAAGGACGCATGTTCTAGGCCCCGGCAACCGACCACCCGTCAAATCATAACAAAAAAAAATGAGGAAAGGATCCAGCGCCAGGTGAGAAGCGACAATCGTAATATGGCGCATATTCACCATGATACATTCAGCTCGCCACAACCAGAATTTGTGTAGAAAGAAAAAGTGACAGGTATCAAGTGTTTCCTGAGAAAGGGTGCACACGAACTGATGTATCTTGCGGCGAGCTCCCGCATTGCACTCTCACGGACTTGGGGAAATACAGCATGCGTCGCGTCGCGTCACCTCAAGCAATCTCGTGTTTGTGGGCACAAACTCTGGAGCCTTGGAACTTGCTCACACAGCGGCAAGTGTCCCAGGGTTTCAATCATCTGCACATCAAGCAGTCTTCCGCAAAAGGGCGACCGCAACCTCGGCTTGACTGACGGCGGAATCCCGATGCGCGCAGCCATTCGCTTGAGTTGTTGTGGAAGCAGACGCAGGTATTGAAATTAAAGTCAATTTCATTTCTTCATCTCGGCCAAGTCATTTCATGTCTTCAACGCCGAAGAGCCAAAGAAATTGAACAATGTCCGGGCGGAGCCATCGCAAATCTGGACGCGGGCGTTGACATGGGTCCATCCATGTATCCCCACTTGGGAGGTTCCAAACTCCAAACATCACTAATAATAACAAGCCAGCCACTCATAATCAACTCTCCGTTCGGACGATTCATTATACTTTAGTCAAGGCAAGCCACTGTTTGAACCCACGGCAGCTCTGCTCGATCTCCACTTGTCCCTGGTTAATCTTGCAGAAGATGAATGTTTCGAAACCGCTTGTCACCCTTGTGTCTCTCTTCCCACCTGTCAGCCCCGCCGTTCGAAGGATACCCGCCGCGCACTTTCTCCAGAGTCGCGATTATTACGATTATCGTTCCCTTGTCTGAAGACTTGGGGGCTGAGAGTGCTCTTTCCCGCTCACGCAAAAGCTGAATCAAGTAAATTGAGAACCCTTGCTTTTCCGGAGGGAGCCTCGAACAGGGGAGGCATATAAGAATTTCTATCATGAGCGACTCGATCAGAAGCAGGTTGCACAGCCATCGCCAAGCATGGACCACTGGACGAAACACTGGGAGGTGTTCCGGATCCGACAGGGTAAACAAGCGCAGACGCGGCGTTAACTCATGATCGAGGTTCGAATGAGGAAAACGAGGGAAGATTGGCTCAACTCTTCATCACGAGCGTTCCAGGCTCTTCAGAGCCGTTGGACGATCCCGAGATGACTTGACCTTGTCCGGGGGAGAGACTCTTTCAGCCTTCTTTTCCGTGAAAAGATACTTTTTCAAAGACTCTCAACCCCAAGCCGGCACGGACTCCTATAACCGAAATGACCAGGCTCAAAAGAGGCAGATCACTGGGAAGTTTGAATTCGCCGAACTCCAGGAGACCTCGCATCATGAACACATGCCTGGCAGAGGAAGATTGTGTTGCTGGATGTCTCTTCTGTCCGCCGGGTCGGAAGCAAGATACCTCAATTGCCGGACAAAACATGCGGGCGGCCAGTGTGGACGAAAACGAACGGCGACCTTCTTCCTCCTCAGAGATGTCAAAGCGAATCTCCCAAGAGAAGCGCTCATGCAAACCAGACCCTCCCGACCGAAGTGACACAAACTAACACAAAACCAGCAAGACCCCCATCGGCCCTGAGCGACTCGGAGAATTTGCACCGAAGAAGAAAAGCCGGGCGCGTTTGTTGCCAGGATCTTCCCGTTGCAACGGGCTTGGAATTCCAGCTTTGATGAAGGAAGCTGCCTCGAACTCGAACCCACAGTCGCAAACCGCGACACGAGAACGAGGTTGGATGCATCACTTTTCAAGATGAAATGATAATCAAATGGCCGCTCCTCGCCTTTTATCTAATTTTAACCGCCATCCCCTCATGAGGTTGGTGTGACCACAAAATGGCCTTTCAGGTGAGATAAATGCATAGTATTCTGCAGTGGAGGGGTTTTGTAGACAATTGTCGCCGCGACCAGAGACCATGACGAACATCAAGAACTCGTCGAGGCCGTTGGAGATGATGACGATGGTGGTGGCTGGGCTGCCTTCCCTCCAATTCCTGGATGATGGATGAGCTTGCACTTCCGATGAGCTGCAGTTGGCCCACGAACAGAGGCGAACGGTCGCTCAAACAGACCCCAGATCCCAGCTAGCGTGGTGGCTCGCGATATTCCCTAGGCCGATACCTGCCGTTCGAGGCTTGGGTTCGGCGCCGTTGAACAGATCCATCGTCATGGCCTGAGACTCATTGGCTGGCCGATCCCACAACCGTTGGACCATCCTCGAAATCTCAAACCAAGACGGGAGAATGAGAAGGGTCCGAGGTCCTGCGAAGTCGCACGAGTGGCTCATCAACCACCTTCAGAGTCTGGCGATGGAGACTGCACTGCAATTGTGAGGTCAACAAGTTAACCACTCCTACTCCTTATTCTCCCCGTGTGTCGGCCGATGAATTGTCCATATTGCCTAATTTTATGCCAGTCCTCCCTCGGAGCACTCGCTCCATCGCTTGTGGCTCCTTGAGGATCTGACGCCGTTGAACAACGTCAGCCCCGTTCCTCCACTTTGTCTCCAGAGGACAGAGGCGGAAAAGGATTCAGGGAGCAGGACTGGGTTCCCCACCACAAGGGAACCATGTTCCTGCGAGTGTTCTTTTTGCTCTGCTGCGTCTGTTTCGCTTCTGATTACCTCTTCGTCCTTCCGGCCGTTTTCTCCTTGTCCTCAGGAAGGCATACCCGTTCCTGATTCCTCGACAAAATACCTGTCCCTGCTCATTCAGAGGCGACATTCCGATGGGATACCGATACTGCAGTATCTGTGTGACTGGGGACAATCACACACTCCGGGAAAAGGAAAACAAACGTTAAGATCTGTCATTCATCAGTGAAGTGAACCAAGCCGCGGCTTGGTTGATGCAGAATCAGAGCCCCGGCGCTGATTTGTTCCATAATTTCGCGACCGTCTCAGGACTTTTGCTCGGTTGTGAGATTGGCTGCGTATTTTTAATAAGACGAACCAACATTTCCACATCTTGTCGCTCCAAACCACCTCCAGTGCTGGGCTCGAACGTTCGGGAGGGCTCTTGGACTCAGTCCTGGCCCCGTTTCCTCGAGTGGAACCGTTTGAGAATCACGATGAACACAGACGATTTTCATTTCAATTTTCCCATGTCCTTTCCATGACAATGAAATACACTCTCCCGTATCCGGTCTTCCTCCAGACGGACGGAGCGCATTCGAGGTGCTACTGCTTCAAGTTCAAGTATATGCAGGTCCTCCGATGAGGGGCGATGTCAATCAAGAATTCGCTGCGATAATTTTTCGCACAGTGAACTATTAGAACTATAGCAAGTCCTTCAGACAGGAGGAACAATTGCCGTCAGAGCAATTTAAATAAATAAAAATAAGAGCAATAAAATAATAACTAATAATACCAAGGGTTTGTCGAACCTGGCCTCGCCGCTGGGTCAACCCTCCCTCATCTCTTCAGGTTGAGCTTCTCACTGGCTGTTCAGCTCGCTCAATCAGCTGTCATTTTCACTTCTCTGACCTCTTACCGTCGCCGATGATCTCTCTTTCTCTCTTCCAATACATCCAAAGCCTGTGTTTCACCTCTCTCTCTCTCTCTCTCTTCCACCTGCTCCTGCTTACTTTCTTTTTCCCCGTCACTCCCCAAACAACCTTCGTTCTTATTGTTCTGCATGAATCAGCTTGTCCTGCATCCTTTGACGGGAGTCAAGTATCTTGAGATTCGTGGTATCAAACGCCTCTGACAAAAAGATACCAGGCCCTTCCTTGCTCTATCTTGATTTCTACTCTCATCGACCTTCCACACTCCATCTATCAGGCACGTTCAAGTTGCCGAACTGCCTTTCTCGCGGGGACTCGATCTTCGATCATCCTTGAGTGGTTGGCCTGTGATACGATACGCTCCAGCGACTCAGCCTCAGGAAGGCCATCTATCCTCTCGTTAGTCAACCATACTTGAGTCGTCAAGATACATCCTCCGCGGCTGGTCCTCTCGCCCTACCGCCCATTCCGAGACACAAAAAGCCCCAGGGAATCCAACAAGACTACTTAGCATACCAGGTATTTGTTATACCGTTTTAAGGTGGTCTTCTGTTTGTTCTGATCCTTTGGCACGCGCTTTGTTTGTCCTACTCGATCTAGCCCGGGCTGTGAGTGGACTACTTGGACTTGCCTGTTGCCACAGTCAGGGACGCGCACATTCCCTTCTTCTACCTAAGTATCGGGCAGCCACGGATCAGCAACAACGGCGTCCTTTTCTTTCATCCCGGCGTATGCCGCTGCTTCTGTCACTCTTTTTATACCATCACGCAACTGTACAAACGAGCAAGCACCTGAACACTGTGAATCGCGCATATGATTGCGTTACAAAACCCGCCTATCCTACCACCCCCCGCCAAAGTGGATATCTCACTACTGTTGATGCCCCAAGATGAAGAGGAGGCAACCCCCGTGAGCACTACGTTAACCCTCCCCCCAGCTCCTGTGATGCACCCAATACCCCCAGTCGCACCGATTGCACCTCCACAATCGGTCGGGCTCTCGACCCAGCCTTCGACATCCTCAGTACCACCTCTTACCGCCAAGGCCCCTATAGCCGGAACAAAACGTCTGCAACCAGCTCATACTGCGGAATCGCCGGCGAAGAAGCAGTCGAAGTGGTCTCCCGAGGAAGATGCTCTGATTATCGAGCTACGAGGCAGCGGCATGAAATGGGAGGATATCAGCAAGCGGCTACCGGGCCGGAGTGCGATCAGCTGCCGTCTTCATTATCAGAACTATCTGGAGCGCCGGAGCGAATGGGACGAGGACAAGAAAAACAAACTTGCACGGCTTTACGAGAGGTACTTTAACCATCGCAAGAGTTGGGGATTGCTAGTTGCTGACGTGATGTGACAGGTTCAAGGCAGAGATGTGGTCAAAAGTGGCGGAGGAGATGGCTATTCCGTGGCGGGCTGCAGAGGCCATGCATTGGCAGTTGGGGGAGCAGGAGATGGCACGTCGAGCTGGCGTGGTCCCGTTCTCACTATCCAGTTCAGCAATCGATCCACCCACAACCAGGACACGTCGAGCCAGCACGTCGCTAGCCCGACCAAGAAAAGGATCAGCTTCAAGGACTTTACATCCTCCACCGCAGCTTCCTTCTGTCCAGGAGCTCACAGCCGGTGTTCCCGCCGCTGGAGTACCTGCATTCGCTCCCCCGCCGCCTTTTCCACCTCCTCCGCCTCCGCGAGATACCTACCGGATAGCACGACTGCCGATGGATCTTGGAGGTCACCCCAGTCACCTAGGACCCAACCTTGGGCTTCCTCCTCGAACGCTTCCTTAGACAAGAGGTGCCTTTTCTACTCTCTGTTCGTTTTGGCGTTGGTATGATTTGCATAGCGTCGGAGGTATTTTGATTCACAGGATGGGATTCTCATAGACGATATTTTGCGAAATTTCTCCTCCACTTTAGTGAGAGGCTTCGTGGAAGCTCCTGCAGGGGTGGCTCCATCAGTTCTGCATTTCCCACCGGAACAGAACCAATACGACGTCAAAAACGGCTCTGAGGCTGGAACTTGGAGCAACAATCGATTGTGGTTATTTCCGATCTTCTCTACCCGCGATCGCCCACCAGTTATCTTTCTCGTATCCGGATTCCAGTACGCGGCCGCCCGCTTTCTCGATATCCCGCTCCAGTTCACCAGATTCATAGAGATGATAATACCGATGGAATACCTGTGGTTGGGGCTCGGCGGAGGCAGAGGATTTGGGGGCTTTCAGAACCCAGGGAACCATGACGTCCTGTGCGTCCCCCTTGTCCCAGCCTCTCCGGCTGGACTTTTGTTCCAGTGCCCAGACATAAATCAGAGCCTTGCCTCCCGGATTTTCGCCGGAAGCAGGCCTTAGTGTGCGCAGGATCTCCTGAATTGCCTCGATTCTTCGGTAAGGTGTAGACAGATGATGCACTACCGCGATCGAGATGGCGAAATCAAAGAAGGAATGTGGATGCGGAAGATTCAGGATATCAGCCACAATAGTTGAATGCGGCTGGTGCTGCTGCGCGATCCGAGCAAGGTTCCCGGATCTGAAGCTGATCAATAATCTATTCGGAGCATAAGATGACAATGGCATGCGAATGTCTCTCATGTATATTTTGTTTTCGACGGGCGAGATGCGACATAAATAAACGAAGCGTACTGAGACAGGACTAGACGATTAAAAAAAGAGACATACCGATCCGAAGCAACGATATAGACACTTTTATTGACAGAAAGGTACTTGCCATTGCCGCAACCCACATCCAGCCCGACAGTACCAGGACTCTGACTCTGAAGAAACCGTTCCACGATCGGCCATGGCTGTTCCCGTTAACCAGTATGGACGCTTTAGTAGAGGTGTAGTTTCCCAGGGACAAACCTTATATCTCGTCGACGAGAAATGACTTGCAATCTGCTGGTACACATCGTGCACGTTCTTTTCTTCATACTCTTCCTCTCGGTTCCCAGATGCCATATTCGGCCAAGCTTATCAGCTTCTCAGCAGCGCCACCCACCTCAGAAATGATTTGACTCCAAATATGGCCCAGTTTCAAGGTGTTTGTTGGTGTGTGCCAATTGAATCACAACGAGAGCAGCTTTGGTTGGGACCCGATCTGGCTGATACGATACCATACGGTACCTTTTTGTGCCTTTTTTGGGTTCTTATCGCAGTTAAGTCTGGGATCAAAAAGTCCCGTATCATGCCGATGATGTAAAATTAAAGTTGAGACTTGCATGCGTTTCGGAAATTTTCTGAGTAAGCGACCTGTTTGGCTTTGCCAAGTCACCACCAGGATGACCACCAACGTATTTACATCGACCCCTCGCTATCCTGTGATATATTCATGCACTGAGTGGATATCCTCACTTTATATCCCTTCTATCGAATTCGGCTTCGCTTGATATGATTCTCCGACTCAGATATTTGCTATAATTCAATGCCATGAATTCCCTCGACGGGACATATATCTTCAACGATCACAAGATCGACCTTTCCTGTACGACTTCATTTGTCAATAGTTTGATATGCAAATTGTCACAACTCACAGCACCGACTATGCCACTACTGAAAGGGGCAGAGATCAATGAAAGAGAATATCGACAGCATGCCCGCCGGAGCCAATACCATTCAACATCTGCATTCCCGTCTTCTCAGCTAACCAATCTAAAACCGTTGATGTTGACACTTCATTGTATCTTCCCTAATGAATTTCTACTGGCGCTTGACATCGTGGACAGAGGGCTCGTCAGACGGATCCAAACAGAAGACCAGGCCGTGTTGGTGAACAACGTCGAACCCGAAGTTGAGCCTCAACGCAGAAACGGAAGAGGTACTAAAAGCACACGAGAAGAAGACTTTTTCTTCGTTACCTCAGCCTCGGCGACATCAAATAACTCTTCACTATCTACCTCTCAGCCGGAAGCCCATCAGAAGAGGCAATGGCAGGAGAAAGGCTACGAAGTCCGCCTCCAAGCATGGAACTGCACTTGTCCGGCATTTACGATATCCGCATTTCGGAATCTAGGTCCGGAGCCATCATCACCTCTGTCTCCATCTGAAAGTCGGAGTCAGAGTCGGGGTGAGAGCAGACATAAAGATGAAGGGGGCACATCTGCCTGTGATCATGCCGGTGATGCTGATGCTGATGTCGGCCGCACGAACGCTTACTCCTTTGGTGGGACGTTATCTCTACATCCGGAGTCAGCACCCGCAGTGTGTAAGCATATTCTTGCATGCTTGCTGGCTGCGCTCTGTCCGGGACTTGGAGGGGATGGGGGAGGCAAGCGGCTCGCTACACTGGGTATGGAGGAGGTTGCCGCGTTGTGTGCTGGATGGGGCGGGTGATTATGTTCCCGAGAAGTAGTACTTGTATAGTCGTACAATACCTGTTGAGTCGTAGGGGCATGGACTTGGCCAAATAATCAGTTCCCACATAGATTATCAAACGTAAGAGTCACTTCCTGTATAAATACCTATCTCGCATTGTCTTACGGCGGCGGTCGTAGAATTCTCCTGTGCCCATGAAGTCTTCAAGTCCTACTGTGAGATTCAAATTATAGTAGGCCTAAGGAAATACCGTCACCAACCTAAACACGCAGACCGTGCCAGTGCGCCATCTACACTAGAATCTGATCTGCGGATGTAGGCAAGTGTCTATTGTGTAACTATACTCGTACAATCTTACTCTTATATATACCCCGCCGACGCCTAACTGGATCCTGCTATTGAAGGGTGTATGTCTTCCGGCTGCTTTTCTAACCAGAACGGCACCATAACGACCGTGGGCTTACGTATACTAACCGCCTCAACATCAGAGCCTTCGCACACTTGGTGTTCATCGACCGGTCTATACCACACCTACAGGCAGGATGAAGGGGTGATAATCGAAAATTTGGGACATCCAAATATAAGGGATCGATAGCTCAGTTGGTAGAGCAAGCGGCTGCAGCCAATCACAGTTGTCTCCGCTAGGTCTCGCGTTCGAATCGCGATCGGTCCTAAGTTATTTATGGATTTATCGTTTTGGTCCTCTTTTTTTTTTACGCCTTTATTTAACGACCTTGATTGATGTTGTCACTACTATGTGTTGTTGGGAGAAAACGGGCTGATCGATTGAGCGTCCTTGGGTAGGAAAGGTTTTAGGCAGGGTTTGGTTCCCTGGCCGCTGTTGTCGTTGGATGGGCATATTGCTTCGATTCGCACCCGTGGACAGTGTCCGAAATTTCCATATTTGGGTTCAAATTTGGGTGCGAAGTGAGGTAATTATTAGGCAGATTGTCACTTGTAGCTACGACGCTCCCAGAAATGCTGCTTCTTCATGTGATTAAGTCATGTAGCTGCTACCTCGATGTAAAGGACCATACGTGCTCTTCTGTTCCAAAATGACCTGCGGACCTTACAGTTGGAAGAAAATGAAGCAAATTGCATCGGTATTGGCCATCGTATAAGGTTGAAGCTCGTCAGGTGGAACCTACTTATGGCTCGCAGTGGCCCTCCGTCCGGGACCCAGGGCTGTGCCAGCGTATGCCAAAATGGTATGATGCGCTGGGTAGCGAAGGAGGGGGACGATTACGAAATTACTTGCGGTCTTAAAGGGGGTTAATAAGAAGAATATTCGGTGAGTTCAGAACGTTGGCGAGCCTGGGTTTAGAAGGAAGGATAGAAGACTGGTATACTACAGGTGTGCTGTGCTCGCCAACATTGGGTATAGATGGCCGGCCGCAGGCTGACGGCGTTGAACGAAGTCGCCCCATACCTTCGCGGCACAGGATTTACTCACACAAAGTCTGCATCCTGAAAATTGCCGAGGAATCGATGTTCTGGTCATCCGAGGAATCGATGTTCTGGTCATCCGAGGATGCGTGATTCAGTTGGCCTCGAAATCATTGTATTGTACACTTCGACGCACTGAATCTAGTCATATCACATTCACGTGGTGATCATCTACCTTTTCTTCAATTTGTCCTTGGTGTCCTGATCCTCCTTCTGCTCACTCGTAGCCCCGTTAGCCTTCTTTGCGCCGTCCTTCTCGCTCTTCGCGGCGGCTGCCTCTTGCTCTCTCTTCTGCTCAGTTTCCTCCTGTTGTTGGCGGTTCTGAATCTTGTTTTCGATCAGGTCGTGGAAGGCAGTGACGGCGCGAACCAAGCTGCTCAGGTAGATGGCCATTAACTGGTCGTTCGTCTTGATACTCATTGCGCGAGCCAATTCCGTGTTGTCTGTTTGTTGTTCCGGCTCGCCGGCTGCGCGCGAACCAGCAGCCGGTGTGGAAAGGTTCGGGAGAAGGTTGAAGACATCCTGGAGATTGCCGAGAATAGCATGGTTCACTGGTAGCTCATGGTCAAGGACTTTCTGAAGGTATTGCCCAATATCACGCAACCGTAGATGTAGGCCTTGCAGGGATTGTAGCTGGGATGTGATACGGGTCGAAAGGGTTCCGACGGCGACGTCCCTGATATCTCGGAGAAGGTGCTCCACGCCGATTTCCTCTGCCTCCTCTGCCTCAATTGTAGATGGGGTATGCACGAATGTCCGGGATGTCGTGGTTCCGTCCTAACGAGCGCAAAGTCAGCTAGCGCTTTGTGCTATATACCTGCAAAACTCACGTCTTTGATCTCATCAACAGCGAAGTATGCGTCGGTGGGTACGCCAACCTCCTTTGGTTGCACATCAACAATGACGAGCAAGGGATTCGGTGTGTATCGCTTGAATAGCTCGTTGATCTCGAGATCGGAAGCTCGCAACTTCGGGCCGGAGTGATACCATCCGATCAGCTTCTCTCGTGCGTTGATCTTTTTGAACATGTCTCGCATCGACTCAACGAAGTTGTGATCTAAAAACCACACTGACGGATCCTTTTCATCTTCCTCGAATGGGACTGAAGGCACGTTAGCTATGGATCCGGGAATATCGGGATTGGTTGATCGTACCGGCGAAACAGTTTGATACCCTCACGTTCTGTCCAATGTGCTCCCCCAATAGTACGCCGACTACACGCTTTCGGGTTCCTTTAGCCGAGCGTCCATAGTGATCCGCGACGGAGAGAAGCACTAAAGGAGCGACCGTAACGCTCCGCGTGACGAGGGAAAGGGTGTCCGCCGTCGTGGCAGGCATGGCGAAACAATGGAAGTGAAAGGGAGAGAGACGCGGCTCAAAATCTAGCGAACCGAGTGACGGAACCGGGGTCTTAGAATACAGGAGGGAGGAGCGTCGGAAAGAGGAAAGATACTAGGCTTCCGAATAGGGATGACGACGAGAGGTGGAAGCTCAGGCCGTTGTGCTTTGGGCCCTGGAGCTGGTGCTTGAGCCACCGCCAGTGGCTTGAGCTGTGTAAGCCACGTCGCTGCCTTGAAGCCTGAGGCATGAAGCCACATGTCCATCTTACCGCAGGAGTTGTTCGTTGTCTTGTTTCTAAATCTATCGTGATGTAGTGATCGAGTAGACTAGGTACAGTAAAAACGCCACGCTCAAGAACTCTGAAATCGTTCAAACCCGGCGGAGTTTTGTCGTGGGACCAAACCCGGAATCAAGCCTCGGAGCAGCGGGTGCGTCCTCCGCTCTCGGTCCTTTTCCTCCCAGCACCCATTCCCGTCCTTCCTTTCCATTTCCCCGTCGTTGAGCCTCAGTCTGTTTTCACTCTCCTCTCTCTCTTCCTCGCCTCCGAATCCTCCTTGAGGAAGCTCTTTTGCTAGAGTCTCTGCTCCTTCCTCTCCTCCCTTCCTTTCTCCGCAATGGCTCCCATAACAGACGACACGATCGCTGGACTGAAGTCCACGATCGGAAAGCTTGAAGCTCGCATTGAGGACCTGGAAAGCCGTCTCCTCGGCAACGAGCCGAAGCCTAAGTCAATCGCGGAGCAGATGCGCCTAATTCTCATGGGTCCTCCTGGTGCTGGTACGTTAGCATATGCTAATAATGATGCTACAAATGATGTTGTTCCTGGACCGAGTTCTGACATAGCTTAGGCAAGGGTACGCAGGCGCCTAAGATCAAGGAGAAGTACTGCGTGTGCCACCTAGTGAGTGCCGAACCCAATTTAAGATTGTATTTGGGAAGTAGCACGGCTAATCATTCCCTTGGTAGGCCACCGGAGATATGTTGCGGTCCCAAGTCGCGAAGAAGACTGAACTCGGAAGGGAGGCCAAGAAGATCATGGACCAGGGCGGTTTGGTTAGTGACGAGATTATGGTTAACATGATCAAGAGCGAATTGGAGAACAACTCTGAGTGCAAGAACGGGTGCGTATCAGGTCCTGTTTCCCGCTTGGTCTCTGGTTGACGAATTTGGTTGTTAGTTTCATCTTGGACGGCTTCCCTCGTACTGTTGCGCAGGCTAAGCGTCTCGATGAGATGCTTGAGGCCAGCCGCCAGAAGCTTCAGCACGCTGTTGAGCTCCAGATTGACGACGCCCTCCTGGTTGCGCGTATCACCGGACGTCTTGTGCACCCTGCTTCCGGCCGCTCATACCACAAGATCTTCAACCCTCCCAAGGAAGAGATGAAGGATGACATCACCGGCGAGCCTCTTATCCAGCGTTCTGATGACAACGCCGAAACACTGAAGAAGCGCCTCGGCACATACCATGCTCAGACCGCGCCTGTTTGTGAATACTACAAGAAGACTGGGGTCTGGCGCGGTATCGACGCTAGCCAGGAGCCCGGCCAGGTGTGGAAGAGCCTTCTGGGCGTATTCCAGAACAACTAGATCATTTCCTTTGTTGATTGAACGCAGTTACGTGAACAAAAAGCTGTGCGTTTTAAGGTATGCCGGATTCTTCGATATAGTGAAACGAGCGGTTATCTAAGAGAATCGTTCTTGGCTTCCTTCTGTCTTTGCGCGAAGGCAATTCCTTCCTGGGAATAGAGCCTGTCTCGGGTGTTGTTGGTCATTATATAGACAACGTATCCGGGAGACTACTTGCTTTGTACAATAGTACCATGGTCGTGTTGGGAAATGCAGTCTTGACTCGTCCTTTATTTGGACCATATTAGCCACATTGCAGCCTAACTAGTCTAAGGGCTTCTACAGCTGAGTGGGATAGACGGTCGACTCGATCTTCTCTGGATAAGTCAACCCGTTCTGCCGTCTCGCCTCGTCCATCACCTCCATAATGACAATACTCTCCTCCCAAGGGAGGGTCTCACTCTCCAACTTTCCATCCCTCAGACACCTCGCCACCTCATCCGCCTCCCAATACATCCCCTTCCCATCAGCCGGGAAAGTAAACCTCTTTTCCTGAATCTCTCCCTCTCCCTTTGTAGGGATGACACGGTAAACCTCCGGTCGGAACGCAGGCCCATCAACCTGAATCTCGCCCTTCGTGCCCTGGATACGGATTGCGGGACGAGCAGAATTCTTCCCGTCCGGGTCCGTCCAGACACGAAGGTTTGTCGACGCCACGGCCTGAGATTGCCCGGGGTGTGTGGAGTTCGAGGGCGTGGTTGTTGGGAACGACAAGAGGATGGTGGTTGCTTCGTCTGCGCCGGTGAGGTGGTACGGCGTTATATGGGCGGATACACGGGACGGGGGCTTCCTTTGCTCCCTTGGAAGGGTGTGGTAGAGGGTTTGGAAGACCCAGGTTAGAGAATAGATGCCCACTGTCCACATTAGCATCTCAAGACAGGATATAGATGGTTTCAAAGGTCGGTGCATACAGTCAAGTAACGCCCCACCAGCCAAGTCTTTATTTACCATGCGGTGCTCAAGCCCAAATTTGTCCTCAGGCTTATCCCCAAAGCTCAGATCCGCCGTAACACGAATCACCTCCCCAATTCTCCCGGCCTTAATCAACTCCCGAATCTCAATACTAAGCGGGAAGTACCTTGTCCACACAGCCTCCATGAGGAACAGGTTCTTCTTCTTCGCAGTTTCGACAAGGATCCGAGTCTGCTCCGCATTCACCGTAAATGCTTTCTCGCAGAGAACATTCTTCCCCGCCTCCAGGGCCAGCATGACATTCTGGAAGTGGTGCGAGTGCGGGGTTGCGACGTAGACAACATCGACGTTGGGATCGGCCATGAGGTCCTCGTAAGACCCGTAGGCGGCGCAAGGGGCTGGAATTCCAGTTTCCGAGATGAATTTTTCAGCGCGGCCGGTTGAGGAGGAAGAAGAAACTGCTACGACTGTGTGGGAGATGTCTGAAGCATCGCGGGCAGAGGGGTCGCGGACGAGGTCGCGGACGAAGACTGTGTCGATTAGCAAATTTTCTTGTTTGAGGTTGGAATGGTACTTACCATCGGCGATCCAGCCAGTGGCTGTATGAATCAATTTGATTCCATTAGCGTTGACATTTGCTGAGGGGAGAGTGAGGGTTCATACCCAGGATGCCCCACCTAATGTTGTAGGGAGCCATGTCGGGAACAATGCTGGGACTTGATGTACTGGGAGGGGTAAGAACAATTTGAGAGGAGAATGACGAGTTCGACGTTTGAAAGAGCGTGATAGTGCTGGCTTTTATAATGAGGCAGGCCAAACGATTCCATTCCCACCACGGAGTTACGCCGTGCGGGTCGCTTTGCAGTTTCCGACGTCACACAATTTGATACAGTAACACCAAGAGCCCACTAGGCATGAATATGTGGAGCTGTGAATCATAAGAATGCGGAGACATCTTGAGATTGTTCTGCCCGCTTCAAACTCTACGTCTATATACAATTCCGGTTCGTTGAATGAGATAACAAATGACGCCAACACCTGGAGACCGTGAAATAGTGAGGAGATCTCTGCTCTCAAATGCTGAACAGCCGCCGGCTAAATGCATGTTTCCGGATCTGGAAGGTAAGATGAGGGGATACATCGATATGGGCGAAAAATTCGTCAAGTATATCCAGTAATGAGGTTACGCCGGCTCGGTCTTGATCCGCACGTTCTGGCCAGGTGAGTCGGTTCCCTCGGCTTTGCGCTTGCCCAACACTGAATCCGGGGTCCCTGTCCGTCCTGATGGTGTTGGGCCATCTTTGGTCACCTCCGCGTAACAGCTAGCATGGTACACCCGGTTGCCAACTTTGACTGCATCTTGCCAGATCCAGTCTTGGACGTCTTCTGACCATGTAGACTCAAACTTCTCCTGGCAGATAGGGCAAGGCGTGTTGCGCAATGTGGCATCATTGGGAGCTCGGATCCATTGTTTAGCTGGCCCTTTCTTTGCTGCACCGCCATCGCTGCCGGCGCTCTCGTTCGTACTTTCTGTCTCTGTGATGATCTGGTCGTCTCCCACTTCTCGTGATTTGATCCAATCCTGTCCGAAAGTTAGTCACAGAGCGCGCGGCCCTAGGGAGAGGGGTCCGCTTACCCGTTCATCGACGTACCAACTTCGATTTTGAGCGCGCCTTGCGGCGTCGGTCATTCGTTGATTGGTACGGAAGTGCCAGTCAAGATGGCGGGCCTTCTTCTCCTTCCCTTCTTCTGTTGCAAAGAACCGGCGGCCACATGTACCACATCTATTCGACCGCGCGTCGTAAAGACTGGTAATCAACATGGTACGCGGTCTACGAAAGTTATTAGATACCATGTAGAAAATTTACTCGGTACAACTTACATTTTGATAGACGCTGTGTTCATTTGAACATTCAAGTGTACTTCTGCGGTGTTCATCTGTGGCGTGGAGACAGGAGGTGTGTATCGTACTTGACCGGGTACTATAAATGGGAAAGTGGGAGTAACACTGGAGGAAGCTCCTGGGGGTGCCGAAGCGGCGGGCAGGAGGCCTTTTGCTCTTAGAGCTGCGATGAGCGGATTTTCCGGCGTTGGGGTCGGTGCTTGCGGAGCGCTACTGTGAATAGGCATTTGTGGGAGGACGGAGGGTACTTGTGGAGGGGGGGTAGGGTGCTGGCGTGTAGCCGTAGCTTTGATGAGTTCTGCAAGCGTTCCGGGGTTTAAGAGCTGCTGAAGTGGTTGGGAAAATGGTTGCGTCACAGGCGGGGTGGCTATTGTCGGGTTTGATGTAACTGGGATATGGGAAGAAGTGGGTTGGCTGGCTGGGATGGTGGACTTGGGAGCGAGAGCAGACACTTGGTCTCGGACAAGTTTTAGCTGTTCTTGGGTAAGTTGCTGGAGCTGCATGATACCCTGAAGGTCCAAAAGCGCCTTGAGTCGTTGCTGCACGGAAGGGTCGAGTGGATTATTAGCGAATTCATTTCGAGCGGCTGAGATTAGGCCGTCGATATCCCGGTTTAGTGATGAGATGTCGACCTCTTGTTGCAGTTGGGGTGTCGGAGTGGAACGAACGGGGATCGCATCGCCCTGTTGCTGGTCAGATGGTAGGCCTTGCCGGTACATAACAGACTTACCGTGGGTGGATATCCGTTAACAGGCCCAGATCTGCCCTGTGGAGGCTGGGATGTGGGAGGTGGAAACCGAGGGGCATTCTGGGGGGCCGTGGGAGTAGTCGCCCAGCCTGGAGGAGTCCCAACCCGGCTGCGGTTGTACACTTCCTGCTGGCCCCTAACCTGCTGCTGTTGGAGAGCTGCAGTCCTGGCCTTAATCAAGGCGTTTTCGATACTGCGAGTGATATCAGGAGGAAAGACTGGCCTCGTATCCAGAGATCCTGGGACGGGCTCCTTCCATGTCTTCAGCATCTCATCCAGCTTCCTGCGAGTTTGCGAGTCGACTAAGGTGTAGGCATTCATGAATGTCTGATACATGTTCCTGCCGAGGAACAGAGTGTAGGGAGTCCCAACGTTCTTCACGATAGAGTCGACTACATACAACGCAGGCAGTTTCTGAGCCGGTGGTGTCTACAACGCAAAGATTAGAAAGTGGTCATCCCATCAAACTACACACGGCGGTATCGCCAGAGACAGCAAAAATCAGCGGGGGGTCTAAGAGATTGTCACCTACTGTTCGAATATGGTTCTCCAGGACTCGGGAGATGGCCATTGCATGTTCGGTATTCTCCTTTGCAATGACGGTCAGGTTGCTGATCTGAAATCTGTCGTTTGTAGTTAGATCTTCCAAGGAGTTCTTGTAGTCCTCGGCGACTTCGTCGGATGCCAGGCCGGACGACATGGTGATGGTAAGTGGAAGTACTCAGGTGATCGAGGAAAGAAAGCAAAGGAACCAGCGTTCCAAGACCACTTGAATGTCAGCCTCTCACAAACTCTCCTCTTGATTTTTCTTTCTTTTGTCCAGACTTCTTCTTGATCGCTTTTTTTCTCCTCTTCTCTTGTTTTGTTCTTGCTTCCCTCCTCTTTCCCCTGTTTCTTTGTTGCGGACTCCTGGTTTTCCCCTTAACTAAGTGGAAATAATGGTTCTATGCTCACGCCCTTTTTGTCTTCCGGAAACTCGGAGAAGGAGGAAGGTGTCCAAACTTGTAAATGGTTGCTAGCTATCTTGGTCCAACCTGAGAAAACAACTAGAGGACGTAGACGCCAATCCCGCACCAGAATCTCCGAAACGAAGAAACGAATAAAACCCGCGAAGATCCACCACTCCTTGGATTGTATGGCTAACGCATGAGAAATCCCGCCCCGACTGATCCTCCGACGACAGCAACTCGCGAATGAGGCCCAGCAGGGTGATGGATGGAGGGCAGGACTCGGAGGGTATCCGCTCAGAGATGATAAACTACGACACCGCGGTTCAGAAAGCCGAGTGAGTACAGGGAAAACGAAGAACTGAAAGGGAAGGGTAAAGAATTAAGCGGACGAGTATCGAATTGAGCGGAGAGAATGATAAGTGGAGGAGGAAGTGAGGTGGCTGAGGGCGAGAAACGAAGTCGAAGAGGGATTTTGAGCCGTGACTTTAGTGCTGAGTCAGCAACATGTGATGCTGTCATTTCCGAGTCCGTTGAATGCATCATGCGGCCTCTTGCGATCTCACCACGGTGCCTCTCTGACAGGACCATCACTTGTTGCTCGAAACTGCATCTCATTTGTCGCAACAGGTCAGATAATTATCTACAAGTGGCTCCCGCCCTATTATCACTATGAAGTTTCTCTCTGCCGGTCTTGCTCTGGGTCTGGTTCCGCTGGTGCTCGCCAATTCGGTTCTAGTTACTTATCCGAAGAATACACCAGACTCGGTCATTAACAGTGCGAAAGAGTCTATCAGACAGGCTGTACGTCCTTGGTTGCGAAATATATGTTGACTACATGCATTGCGGTACAGTAGATGGAGTTCTAACTATCTCTAGGGCGGAACTATTACCCATGAGTACTCCTGTAAGTCTAAACTCCTTAAGCTCAAACATGCAGCTGACTTACTCTTCTAGTGGTGATTAAGTATGCTTTACCCGTTTACTGCCTCATCTCATGCATACCTGGTGCTAAACTTCCTAGGGGATTTGCCGCAGACGCTCCCGAAGCAGCCCTCCAGCAGATTTCGACGCAGTCGGCGTTATACAAACCAACAATTGAGCAGGATCAGCCCGTTTCGATTTCATGAAGGAAACAACGGCAAGGTAGTCACCGGTATTTGATTTGTCACGGGTTTTGCTATGAGAGCATGAATGCTCAGAAATTCTGGGTACACCATGATGAATAATGACAGGAGTTTGTATGGTATTATGGGAGAAAGACCTTATTGTTAGGCTGGCTTTGTATATATCACAGACAAGGGCGAGCCTTTATCAGAAAGGCGTTTCATGTGGACTGGATATTGCAGGAGGAGTCTTTGTCAATTGTTATGGATATTACCTTTGTAGCCCTCAATGAAATGCAAGATATAAAACTCAATAGATTCTGATGTTCAATTCAAGAAATACATTTCTACCTTCTGAGACAACTGTTCAGTGCCAAAACACCGAAGGTCCCTCATCCCATTTATCCACTATTGCGGACTAAACCGCGGGGCGCCTAATCTTGAAATCGCGACAACCTTCACGCGTCAGAACAACAGACACTCCCCTGAAACGACCTTGATCGGTCCCTCCCTGCGCTGAGGGCGTGATTACTCTGCGTCCACGGAGACACCGCGATTTGACGCCCGAACATTCCTGAGACTGATTGCCGTCCCGTTTCCACCCCCTCGCTGCTCCCCGCGTTGCCGAGCATGGAGTACCGGAGTACCGCCGTCGAGCTCGAAGCTCTGTTGACATGGATCAACAATAAGGACTTGGTCGGGCGATCGGTCCCAACGACGCAGGAGCTTTCCGACGGAAAGATAATTTGGGAGGTTCTACTGAAAATCGACGCTGAGACCCTTGAGGAAATTCCTCACCGCGACAGCGCGGACCGCCTGGACTACAAGGTTGAGAATCTGCAGAAAGCCCACGAATTCCTGGTCACCTACATTGAGAGTCATTCGGCGAGCTGGCCCGCTCAACTGGCGAAATATCTGGATTTAGAGAATGTCGCGAAAAACACCTCGGCCACAGACACCAACAAGCTACTTAAGCTAGTTCTTTTCGCGGTCGCCACTTCTATCAAATTGGAGGAGGGGAAAGAACCCATGAGCGCCTCAGCTCTGATATTGCGGAACTCGTTTATGAAACTGGACGACTCTGTTGGAGAATGCCTCCGTGAAATTATTACAGAAGCGGTACAGAAGCAAGACCGGGAGCTGGAGCTCGAGGCTCAGAATGCACAAATATCATCCGAGAACGAAAAGCTTCGGGGAGAAATTGAGAGGCTCAATCAGCTCTACGATGGCAGGAACGCTGCCATAAACGTACGCGACGAGCGGATCAAAGGACTCGAGGGAAATATTCGTCATTTGAATGAGCGCATCATAAATCTGAAGTCTGGCAAGGGCGATTATGGGTTTAGGGAAGAACATTTACACGTAAATGCTCGAAAGCAACAGGAGGACTTTATTGCGGACTTGGAGGACCGACTGTCCTCAGCTGAGGAAGAGAAAGACCGCCTCCGGAAGGAAGTCCAACTTCTCCGTGACAAAGTTGAGGCCCAAAAACACCTGCAAGATGAACTTGATATCCTGAACAGCCAGCACCAAAAAGTCCGGAAAGAGGCTGAAGTTGGAAGAAAGTATCGCGAGAAGCTGGGGGAACTCGGCGTTGTCGTGAAGGAAAACGACGAGCTCAAAAAAGAGATTAGTGCACTCCGGAATCAGATAAAGGTAAACGATTTGGAGGAGAAAGCGATGGCCGAGCAGCAGATAAAGCTCGAAAAATACGAAAAGATGGTATCACATATCGAACAGGATCTCCATGAATCTCGGGGCAGGAGAGAGGCGCTTGAGATCAGCAACCAGGTGTTGGAAGAGCGGGTACGCAGCCTCGAGGAAGAAATGAATCGACTGAGAGGGGGGCTTGGTGAGTCAGAGTACGAGGATTCTCACCGCAGCCCGACTCCTACCACGGGAACGAGGACACCAAACTTGCCTGGGAATCTACAGCAGGATCTTGAAGCTCTTGGTTTAGGGGAATCGACACTCTACCTGGAAGACCAGGAGAAACCCGACAATATCGACGACGTCGAGAGTTTCAAGGGGGATTTAGGCGACGAACATTCTACGGCAGTGCAGGAAGAGGACAAGGCCAAGCTTGTTCAAGAAATGCTGAAACCAGTCGAAGAGGCAAAGGAACGACTTGCAAACTTCATTACCCAGCATACTGGCGAGGGCTCGGAAGCTATCCAGCAATCTCTCGAGGATCTCACCAAACAGATTTCTGAGTTGATAGAGAAGGACCATGAAAGGCTAGCACAACGTGCACAGGTTAGTGACCCTTTGCCTGAGAATAGGCTCTTACCCTATGAGGACGATGAGGGTTTCTTGAATGAAAGGAGCACTGGTTGTCCTTCGAGGGCGTCGTCCTTATCCTCAAGTGTTTGCTCCCCCTCGCCCCAGCTTCGTTGTGATGGTCTCCGGTTCGGTCGTGGGGAGGTGTTCGTCAGGGTAACCTTCGACGATGCATCCAGCTTGGCTATGGACATAGGAAAACCGGGAAGGAAGATAGCTAACCTCACGTTTGAATAGTACATCCACCAACAGAACGAGCAAATCAAGACGCTTCGAAACCGAATAAGTCAGCTTGAAAAAGCGGATGAAGAAAGCGAAGCTAACAATAGCGAAGATGACGCTATCAGCAAAGAACGTGAGGTATGCATGCAGTTATCTTGTTGATCCTGGTCCGAGTTTCGCCTTTTGTCAGCAGATTATTAAATCACCCTTCCTTTACACAATGTTGTGCTAACCCAGTGCTCCTTGCCTCCAGTTCGAACTACAAAAACAGATTGAATCCCTTTCCCGCGAACTCGCGCTCATGAGCTCATCCTGGTATGAGCTCCAGGGCAAATTACACAACACCAATAATGTTCCTATCTCCAGGTATCGCCATGGCTCCGCTGGTTTGGTCGACGCTCAAAAAGGCTGGCTGGCTAGACAGAGGAGTGCCGTCGTTGGTAGATGATGCCATACTTGAGAGGGTATAGTGCAGTCATTCCCCCCTTCTTCCTTTTTTTATTTATAATTTTCTGTTGTATATGCATATCCACTGAGAATTACGCATTTCGACATTATCCATATTAGCGGCGGCATTGCTGTTCATCGCTGTTATATAGGTTGCATCAAAGAGAATACCTGCCAATAGTACCAATAGAGAGAAGAGAAGATTATACATCATATTCCGCGTCCGAGCCTAGGAAGCAGGTGTGAACTCGTCGACTGCTCCACGAGGAGATTTTCCGAGCTACCCAATTCACTGATCCTCACAACGAGAGCGATGTCTCACGCGGCAAGGGTCATGGGAGTCTGGTTGCCTGCGAACTCTTTACAGCAGCTCACTGCGCTGTGTCGACCGAGCCATACGCTACTGGGTGCAACTACTCGTCGTTAGAGTGTCATTCCCAGGCAGAGAGTACTCTCCCAGAATGAGAGACTTCCTCTTAGGTAGTGTATTGGGCCCCATTTGGTGAAAGACGAAATGAAATCGGCACATTCCATGGGATGGAGTGTCTAGTCCTGGCATCGCATGCACAGTTCTTGATGTTGATTGCGGTTTCGCGCTCCTTGGCCATCGGGTCGGGCATGCTAGCCTAGATTTGTGTTGCGTGATACTACTTTCGAGCTGGAAAGTCACTATAGAAGTTCTGAACTATTAATGATATCGTATAATCCTTGAAGCGACACCCCCTTTTGTCTAGCGTGATTATATACAGTACAGTACATTGCCGAGCAAGTATCATTAGCAGCCGTATCAGTCATGATCGGTCCAAAAGAAGCAAAGAAACTCCGAGAATGCGTGGGCTCGTGAAGGAATTATAGTAGGTAGAGGTAAATATGGCATGGATGGAACCCCAAACTCCCCAAGCAGAATGCTAGATAGAAAGTCGATAACTTTGCCAAATCGTAGAGCAAGAAAAGAGAAAAGTGTCAAGTAATCCACACGTAGAAGAAGATCAAAAATACGGCGGCGAAGAATCCAACCCACACCTTCCACCCAACACCCGTGCGCTCGGCCATCCGAAGCATACGGTTCATATTCCCTCGGATCCGGGTCCTGGTATTCTCGAACGAGTCGTTTAGTTCTGAGATATGCGTCGTGTCGCGGATTTCGTCGCCGATGGCGAGTGTGATCTACCGAAGCAAACGTCAATATAAATCCCTCGGGAATCGTGAAGAGGAGCAAGTAGCGAACGGCTGTGACTCACATCCTTAAGCATCTTGACCTTGGCGGTGATACCCTCAACCTCCTCATCGTTCTGCGATTCGAGGTGCGAAAGCACAGCGTCGGAGTAGTGGCCCCTATATCGCCCATATTCATCAGCGTCGTTCATCCATATCTCACGAGCCCATGCTGTACACGCTCGCTCACCGACGGTCTTTCGAAGTACGCACTTTGCATTCGGCGTCGCAGCTCTATACCCACCCGCAGTCCCATTTCCATTTCCACTTCCATTCATGGGTGCGCCGGTGCCGGCGCCCGGGTAACCACCATACCCATACCCGCCGACACTTCCCGGAGACTTGCTCGCGGGTCTTGAATCGCCACCGTAGGAGTCAAAGAGGGAAGAAGAGGCGCGGGGTTCGCGGCGGTGGAGGCTGAAGAGTGTTAGATTTTCTTCGCAAGCAGACGCGGAGTACGGAAAGGGATAAGTGTACCGTGAAGCCATAGCGGAGCTGGAAGGGTTCGCGGAGAGACGGAGGAGATTGATGGCGTGTCTGGGATTGGAGGGTTTGGGTTGTGGCAGTCCGCTTAGTTGGCACGCATGAAGACCAGATAAAATTCTGAAATCTCGGTTCGAATGTAGTGTGTTCGGATCTTCTGGTACAGTGAATATGTTATAGTCTGCAAGACATGCTTGCAGCGAGCTTCTCGTTGGTACAAGAACACAGTTGCCACATCAGTGTTTTTGCGGCGCCCAAGGCGGTCCAGACACGTGATGCGTATCGTTTCCTCAAGATGTTGTGTCGATGCTGTTGGTGCAACTTCAAGGTTGTTGTTTATCTTGGTGGGGTATGCAATCATGTTCCGTTGGTCATTCGGTATCGCGGATATGCCACGGTATTAGTTACATGAATCTGAAGTAAATGAGAAAGCCCCCAGTAACCCTGCGCCTTTTGAACTTCCGTGTGTCGCGCCCCGTCCGAAGAATTCATCTGTGCCATTAGATATCCCAATCAATCAGTGCGTCTTGTTGTCGTCGGTCGGCTCAAAATCTTCGTCATCATCGTCGTCCTCGTCCATCTCATCCTCCTTGATCTTCTCGGCGGCTTCCTGGAAGTCAATGTTCTTCCCGCGCGTACGCCGTCCACCGTTGATAATGTTGTCGGTCGAGATAGGTTCAAGGTTGTCGCCCTCGTCATCGTCGTCTGTAAATATAATCAATTAGCCTGCAACGCGCATTGAAGCTAGGTTCAGCGGACTGAGAGGAAAGAAGTCTACCTTCCGCCATCTAAGTCGGAGGATTAAGGTTAGCAGGTCTCGTCTCCAGAAAGCTAAATTGAACAACATACAGGCTCCTCGCCCTCGCTCTCCTCGCTTTCATCGTCATCTTCGTCAAGGCTCATTTCCATGGGATCGTCAACCGCCTTGCCTTTACCCTTGTCTAAAGCAGCGGCATCGGGAGGATATGCGGACGGGCCATTGCCCGGAAAAGTGGCTTGATTGTTGTCACCCATTGTTGCGGTGGGGTCTGTTAGGGTAAATAGAGTAGTAGGACTGGAAAGGAGCTACCAGAAGTAAATGAGACAATGAAGCTTAGGGTTCGGAGAGAGTTGAAGAAGAAAGCTGGGGAGAAGAGCCGGAGCTCGGGTGTTGTTGCAAGGGAGAATCACTCGAAACCCTTGGGTGACTGATCAGAAGCGCTGCTCCCGTGACGGCGCTTGCCCTGCTGGGCCATAACAAACCTCACCACCCCCAACTCCGACATAAGGAATACGATGTGTTGTACGGAGGGGTTCAAGGGATAGATACAAGAAAGCTTGGAGAGATGAGTAGAGCCGTTGATTAAGATTTACAGAAGCTGCTGATGATCTGGGTATGAGGCTGAAAAAATGTCAGGACGCGGCTGGGGCAGTACCAGAGAGATTGAATAGGTGGTAACTCCTGAGGTTCTGAGTGACGGTCTTCGATCAATGTCCAAGAGTGCCTGAAGGACGTGAAAACCTCTCATTGACCGCGAGCAGCAAAATACATTTAACCATGAGGCGGTCTCTCGGCGCCAGTGTGGTTTTATGCGTGTAATTCTTGGGCGCCCAATCGTTGAGTGCAGCTGCTTAGGATCTTGATGGGCGCAACCTCAGGCACCGAATGGGCCAGAGCAAGGCGTTACTCGGGCGACAAATTCCCTTTCACTTGTTTGAAGCGAAGCGAAGCACAAAGACAAAACTTGAAGAAATCAAAGGGCAAGGCGCTCTTACGTCACCCACACCCCGCCAAAGCCTTGAGTCAACCAAAAGTTGCAAGTGGGTTCCTTTTTTTGCCATCTCAGATCTGGGCGTCATCATGACCCCCTCTCAGCCAACTGAAGCTTCAGGCTTTGACAAGGACATCCGGGAGTTTTCAAGAATATACCACCCAATTAAGAGGATTGAAACAAGGCGCCACTCCAGAGTGAAGTGAAAGATGCAGAAAACCAACCAGAAGGCCCAGAACTCAAGGGCCGCAAGAGACGCCCCAGTAGAAGCCCATCGAACCCGATGGATGCCCATCGAAGCTGCCGCTTGCTAGAAGCTTCGCTGGAGCAGCAACACACCGCCCACCAGTATATCAGCCTTGCTCTTCGCACAATTCCCTGGTCCCCGTCTTCAAAATTTCAAATTTCTACCTATTTTCTGACCAAATCATCATCTCAGAGACATCGTGACATCCTCCCTTCCTGTCTCTTCTTCCTCCCGCTCTCCCTACTCAAATCAATACTTTTCACGAATTTCTTTGACCCCACCTAACTTTTTGACGAACCCCTCCTTTCCGACACACCGACACATCCATCATGGCCCCCGCTGTCGGTATCGATCTGGGAACCACGTACTCCTGCGTGGGTGTCTTCCGTGATGACCGCATTGATATCATTGCCAACGACCAGGGTAACCGTACTACCCCATCGTTCGTGGCCTTCACCGACACCGAACGTTTGATCGGTGATGCCGCCAAGAATCAGGTTGCCATGAACCCTCACAACACCGTCTTCGATGCTAAGCGTCTGATCGGTCGTCGTTTCGCCGATGCTGAGGTCCAGGCTGATATGAAGCACTGGCCCTTCAAGGTGACTGACAAGGGTGGAAAGCCCGTCATTGAGGTTGAGTTCAAGGGCGAGAACAAGCAGTTCACTCCCGAAGAAATTTCCTCTATGGTGCTCACTAAGATGCGTGAGACCGCCGAAGCGTTCCTTGGCGGCACGGTTAACAACGCTGTCGTCACTGTCCCTGCTTACTTCAACGACTCGCAGCGTCAGGCCACTAAGGATGCTGGTCTCATTGCCGGCCTCAACGTTCTCCGTATCATCAACGAGCCTACCGCTGCTGCTATTGCATACGGTCTTGACAAGAAGGTTGAGGGTGAGCGTAACGTGCTTATCTTCGATCTTGGTGGTGGTACTTTCGATGTCTCCCTCCTGACCATCGAAGAGGGTATCTTTGAAGTCAAGGCCACTGCTGGTGACACTCACCTTGGTGGCGAGGACTTCGACAACCGTCTCGTTAACCACTTTGTTTCTGAATTCAAGAGGAAGCACAAGAAGGTAAGCAAAAGCTTTTACTTTTACTTTTTCTCAATTTGAATTTGAATGCCAACTCAGATGCAGGATCTCTCCACGAATGCTCGCGCTCTCCGCCGTCTGCGCACCGCTTGCGAGCGTGCCAAGCGCACCCTTTCCTCTGCCGCTCAGACCTCCATTGAAATCGACTCTCTCTTCGAGGGTATTGACTTCTACACCTCCATTACCCGTGCTCGTTTCGAGGAACTTTGCCAGGACCTCTTCCGCTCTACCATGGAACCCGTTGAGCGTGTCCTCCGCGATGCCAAGATTGACAAGTCCTCCGTCCACGAGATCGTCCTTGTCGGTGGTTCCACCCGTATCCCCAAGATCCAGCGCCTCGTTAGCGACTACTTCAACAAGGAGGCCAACAAGTCCATCAACCCCGACGAAGCAGTCGCCTATGGTGCTGCTGTCCAGGCCGCCATCCTCTCCGGTGACTCCTCTTCCAAGTCAACCAAGGAGATCTTGCTGCTCGATGTTGCTCCTCTTTCCGTTGGTATTGAGACCGCTGGTGGTGTCATGACTGCCCTTGTCAAGCGCAACACCACCATTCCCACCAAGAGGTCCGAGACTTTCTCCACCTACTCCGACAACCAGCCCGGTGTGCTTATCCAGGTCTATGAGGGTGAGCGTGCTCGCACCAAGGACAACAACCTGCTCGGCAAGTTTGAACTCACTGGCATTCCTCCTGCTCCTCGTGGTGTTCCTCAGATTGAGGTCACTTTCGATCTCGACGCCAACGGTATCATGAACGTCTCAGCTATCGAGAAGGGCACTGGCAAGACCAACAAGATCACCATCACCAACGACAAGGGCCGCCTCTCCAAGGAGGAAGTTGAGCGCATGCTTGCTGATGCCGAGAAGTACAAGGCCGAGGATGAGGCTGAAGCGTCCCGTATCCAGGCAAAGAACGGCCTCGAGTCTTACGCCTACTCCCTCAAGAACACCCTGAGCGAGGGCCAGCTCAGCATCAGCGACTCCGACAAGGAGAAGGTCAACGCTAAAATCGAAGAGGTTATCAGCTGGCTCGACAGCAACCAGACCGCCGAGAAGGACGAGTATGAGTCCCAGCAGAAGGAACTCGAGGGTGTTGCTAACCCCATCATTTCCGCTGCCTACGCTGCTGCTGGTGGCGCTGCTGGTGGCGCTCCTGGTGGCGCTCCTGGTGGCGCTCCTGGCGGCGGTGCTGGCTTCCGCAACGACGGTGTCGTTGAGGAGAACGACGTCCTTGACTAAATGTGCCAAAAGCCTCTTGCCGGGTTTATTCGTTTCTCTCCCCAGGCGTGTAATGACCTTTTCTTTTTCAGGTTTCCTGTCTTAATTTTCATGCGTTTTTCCTTTGTTACGAGATTATGGGGATTTCTTTGCGCATGACAGCATAGATTCTAGTTTTGATACATGATGAACTGCAATGCAGATTGGGAGGGAAAAGTTCCAGAACCCATGAATGAAGACTAATACTTCAATATTCTCTTCTTTAAATTGTCAATCAGTAAGCTGTATACATTGACTACAGAGTTTTCCAATCGTTGAGACAGTAGATTTACAATAGCCCTTAATGCCGCTAGCTAGTTGATCAAGATTTATTGCTTGACAGCCCCATCAAACTCCCCATTCCACCACTTCGTCAATCGCTCGCCGCCGGTGCTCAGAACACTCCCAAATCCAATCTTGCTCGCGCGCTCGGGGTTCTTCTCCCTCTCTTCCCGTCGAATCCGGACTAGGGCTGCTGATGCCCCGATGGTCAAAGCAAAGATGGGATCGGCGGCTCTAATTTTCGTGGACCCAGAAAGGAAAGGGCGTTTATTAGAGGTGACGATTCTATTGAAAAGAGTTGGGGAGTATGGGGGAGACGGAGGAAGAGCGCAGTTGGGGAGACAGGGAAGGTTGATTAGGGTAGCTTTGGAATATGATAGGATGGTTCGGTTTGGCCGTGCACGGGAGGCATTAGAGGAAAGGAAGCTGAGAGGGACTTACTTAGATATCAAGTAGACGGGCATTATCAGTATTCTGGGGTTGTAGTTGAGCTTCCGTTGAAGACGTGAAAGTGACGAGAGGAGAGGGTTGGAAGCAATCTAGGCGGTGAGTTGTTTTCTCTCCCGGCTGCTTGCCCAAGAATGCCTTAGGGATTGATCTTCGAGATAATTAGTTTGGTTGGAAATTGCAGCGATTGAGGGTTGGCTTAGTGTATCAAAAATTAGTCCTGGAGGTTGCAGGAGTTATCAGTCGGTGCCAGTTACTGCTTTGTTCACGTGATGATGCAGCCGCCAGCGTGAAATCCATGTTGGCTAAGACGAGTACTGGTGGAAGATTACATATGTTAAGAGAGATCAGCATTAAGAGGAGTTGATTTCTTCAGATATCCTAACAAACCTGCTCAGCCGGAAGAGAGAATAATGTCTATCAAATACAAAGAAACAAGAAGGCTCTATCGAAGCACCATACAGCCTGAGAAGTCGAGCGAGAAGACTGACATGCTATTAAAAACTCCATATATCATATACCGCTTTCTTTAAATTTTAGACGAGTTTCGTTTTCAACAGGGTGCCTATACGACCTGACCAAAGGCAGGGATCAACGTCTGAGCCAGCCAGAAGCTGAAAACGAGCTTGGGCCCGGTCATCAGCAGCTTAGGCGTCAGGCCCTTGAAGAAAGAGGTGGGGCCTTCGTTCTTCAGCATGTTGGAGACGATACGGAAACCTGACTCGGGGTGTTCGAAGTTGCGGTTCTGGATGCGGGTCTTGATAACGTCAAGGGGAGCGGACACGACGAGAGAAGCGCTAGCACCACAGATGGAGGCGACAAAGTTCTGGCCCCAGGTGGCGGCGTTGTAGTCCTTCAGGCCGTAAATGTACTCCTTGGCAAAAGCGGATCCACCAAAAAGCTAGGATAATTAGCCTCAGCCATTAGCAGAGTTCGTGGGGGGTACAAACAGCGAAAGATCCAGGGGCATTACGGGCCGCAGTCCAGCCAGCACCACGGTAAAGCCCCATACCCTCGTCGGAGACAATCTTAAACAAGCCGCGACCGCGGAATGCTTCGGGGTTTGTTTGACGTTTGATCTTCAGAACGTCTAGAGGAAGCAGAATAATTTCACCGATACCGATCAAACTTGGAAGTAATTAGCACTATAAACATAAAACCACGAAAAAAAAACTCAAGATACGTACCTTCCAGCCGTAGCGTGCATAATAGCCTTGCCAGTGCCCTTTCCGAAAGCATTATCAAAGTCGGTTCCGTGGTGCTTAGCCAGGTAGTCGCGAGCGAACGGTTGACCGCCGTACTTGTAGATACGTTGGAGGACCTAAGATGTTTGTGAGCCGATGGGAAGCCGCACTGACTGCTCTTCTGCACCAACCTTGTATCCAGCGGCATAACCCAAGCCTGGGAAAAGAGAAGTGAACTTGCGGGTGAGGGGCGCCGTGGCATATTCTTTGAAGACGACTTGGTTGAAAGCGCTGGCAGACGTGATCTAGCACAGAATTCCGTCAGTCAATGGACACTCAACCACTTGGATCGCAACGGCCTACCCTGGTCTGGTTGCTCATCAGCCGTTTCGCAGTGGTATCAACCTGGAAACATAATTAGCATTTTGAAGTGCGTTTTTGCGGTGAATTTTCTCGGAATCGAATCGTACAGGGTGAAAAACGAGAAGTTCTGCAATTCCAGCGGTTCCTGGTGCTCATCAGTCAAATTACCGGCGCCGAGCTGAAGGCAGCGCACACATACCTGAGCCGAGAAGACGAGCAGTAGCCGATTCCCTCTTGACATCCTTGGCAGCAGAGCCAGCACCGGCATGGGCAAGTGCAGGAGACATTCCGATTTTGGTTTATCGAGTCCTATGCCCCAGAATTTTACCTCTTCTCTCAAGATAGATAGAAAAACAGCAAAAGTGAGAGTGTAAAAAGAAAGGCACCCAAGAAAAAGAGATCCGACACCCAGAGCCGTGCAGAATGAAGACCGTAGTCAACGAGGGAAGGAAAAAGACGCAAGCACACCGGTTGAAGAAGAGATGAGAGCGAGATCGCACTCCCCAACGGGAACTTTTTCGGCGTCGAATCGGAAAGCCTTGGGCTGCTGAACGGCACTAGTCCTCTTCGGGATTCCATTCCGGAGCTGATCCTCCGTTCTGATACTCTCGAGGAACTATATTGACCATAACATGGATAGTGGCCTGGTATTCCATTCGAGCGCAATATTAGTTGTCAAGCCTTGCTATTCAAACTAGTGTTACAGCTTGATCTCAAATAGAGCGCAACTTGGAACAGGATTGCATCGGAGGTTATGCCATTTGATCATCTCATTACTGAAAGGAAATTCGCCAAGAAGTCCATAAAGAAACGCACACAACTCCTAGGATAACGCCTGCCTATACGGAGTCACCGCCAGCTCTAACGGTCTCGCCCTAGGGCCGATCCCCCCAATCCCGGAAACCGAGAAACGATCTTGCAAAACGAGACATCTTGACCTGCGGACAATTACATACGAGAGAAGACAACGGTGATCCGAGTCTAGCAGTCGCCGAAAGTGTTCTCGCCCGAGTATCTAGAATGGTAAAGGTTAGCACGGACGTTTGTGAGTAACACAGCCAAGGTCCCGAAAGAACGTACGTGATATAGAGGAAACCATCCTCGTCCTTGTGTTCTTCGTAGATGCTGCTCATCAGCGCAGCAGTAGGCGGCAGCACTTCGTCGACGAAGATGAAGATTGCCTTCTCGGGAGAAAGCTTGATTCGCTTGCGGATGACATAGACGAACTGGCCGACGGTGAGGTCTGCAGGCACCAGGTACTTCTTCTTATCGATCGTCGCAATATCGGATTTCTCGACCTTCTCGCAAATTACCTGCTCATAGGTAGCCATATTAGTATTCTGAACAAGCGGTGAGGAGAAGGGCCAGGTTCCCATCAACGAGTAAATGAGGATGTTAGTCAAGAGAAGACGAAAAGGAGAAGGCGTACGGGGATGCGGTCAGAGTACTTTGCCCGAATACGCTCGGCTTCCGCCTTGCGCTTCTCGAAAGGGTGCTCGTCCTTGAACTTGGAACGCATGGTTGGTAGACGGAGCAGTAGATGGATGGAGAAACTAAGTCGAGACCTGTCAGGTCAGGGAATAAAATAGCAGTAGCAACGAAGATGGATAAAAGATAACTGAGGGACTGGTGATGATGATGAAATCAGGACGCAGGTATGAAAGAAGGATGGATGACGGCTGAAGGCAGAGATGAAGGTGACAAGCCCCGCGTCATGTTACTAAGGAGGGCTGATAAGCTTGTGGATCACAGGCAGCGGAGGCGGTGAAGCCCCACACGTGAGTCACGGTCATGTGCCGCAGTTGGTCAGACGGAGATTCTACTCAGTCACTCAGTAACGATGGTGAGTCCGAAGGGCCCTGTCATTTCTGGGCGAGGAACCATGTCCTGCCTCAATGACAAGAGTCATGAAGCCTGGTTTTGTCTGTGGATCTCTCTTGAAGTTTTTGGTGCTCCCGCTTGAGCCTCCATTTGATCAGCGGCAAGAACAGCTATTACAAAGCTGCAGTCACCCTGGGAATGGGGACTCGCGAAGAGGCCCTTGGAGGAGTCATCGTTTCTGAAAGCGAGTGGCCAGGGACGACATCTTTCGAATCCTGACTGACTCTAAACTCCGTCCTGCAGTCCAAGAACTCCCTGGACAAGGCACTTGGCCGAGGCTCACCTGACATGCAAACAATGCAAATATATTGTTGGCAAACTGTGCAAACTGCAGCGATATTCTCTGGGTTGGTCCCATGCTCGGCTCGGTTGAGCAACTTCTTATTCTTCGCCATTGCTCGACTTCTGGTGGTCCCACTTCTGGACGAAGCGTGAACCAAACCACCTGATCCTCCGGCAAAGCGGCCAAATTCTTGCAAACCACCTGGAGAATGGCGCTTCCTCGGTCTTATAGTATGCGTCTCCAGAGGCCGCTTCGCCAGGTTTCAGCTCCAAGCTGTCGCCGACATAGTAACCTCCAAGGGCCGTTTCGCAGGTATTACTCGGCGCAACAGAAGCGCGAGAAAGAGTCATTTACTGTGTGGCGCCCGTACTTGCGATTAGCTTTTGGCGTCCCGTTTATTGGAGCTCTCATTTATTCAATGGTACCACTCCAAACTCGTACATGGCGGTTGGGACGCGCCTAACAATGTGGTGCAGATGACAGGCGAGGTGACTGAACTAGATTCCCCGTCGATTGCGGAGATTGACGAGGCCCTGAAGAAAAAAGCCGCCGTCAGCGAGAACTCGCCAATGCGGCTGCGCATGGAAAAACTGGTCAAAGACCATCAACGGAAGATTGTGGACGAACTTAGCCGAATAGATGGAAAGCAATTCCAACAGGACACATGGACACGGCCGAATGGTGGGGGCGGTATCTCATGCGTTCTCCAAGACGGCAATGTTTTCGAAAAGGGCGGAGTCAATGTGTCCATCGTCTATGGAGAACTGCCACGCCCGGCTATCGAAAAAATGCGAGCAGACCACAAGTCCTTTGTCGGCGCTGATGTGGACTCATTGAACTTTTTTGCGGCTGGACTCTCCCTCGTGTTGCACCCTCATAACCCCATGGCTCCCACGGTCCACCTGAACTATCGCTACTTCGAGACGTCAGATCCCAAGGACCCGATGAACGGTGACAAGAACTGGTGGTTCGGGGGCGGAACAGATCTCACTCCGAGTTACCTCTTCCCGGAGGATGCCCAGCATTTCCATCGAACCATCAAGGAGGCCTGCGACCGCCACGACGCGACTTACTACCCCAAGTTCAAGGCATGGTGCGACAAATACTTTTACATACCGCACCGCAGGGAATCCCGCGGTGTAGGTGGTATCTTCTTTGACGATCTCGATGCCAACTTCCTCCAAAGCTCCTCCACGTCTTCGCAAAACCCGCAAGAGACCTTATTCTCCTTCGTTTCGGACTGTCTTACCTCCTTCCTCCCCTCTTACATGCCGATCATTGAACGCCGCAAGGACATGTCCTTTACGCCAGCGCAGAAGGAATGGCAACAGCTCAGGCGCGGCCGTTACGTGGAATTCAATCTTGTCTATGACCGCGGCACGAGCTTCGGTCTGAGAACGCCTAGTGCTCGTGTCGAGAGTATATTGATGAGCCTTCCCCGCACCGCAACATGGGCCTACATGGATCCTGTATCGGGTACGCGGACCGAGGCGGCCGCGGATGACGAAGAGACACCCGGCGAGGACAAGGCTGCCGAGAAGGAGATGCTGGACGTTCTCAAACATCCCCGGCAGTGGGTTTAGATACCCGCTCAAAAAACTTTCTCTGCATGTATTATATTCGAGGCCCATCGATATCAAGCTACATACTACATAATCGTCACTTGGACGTCAATACCATCTCTCACTGATGTGTGTCCCGCATATCTTGCGTATAGTTCTGGCGACCCTGCCTAGAAATTAAGACGTACACATATTCACGTCATGAAGTCATTATATTATATATTGATCCATTGAAGGTCTAAGAATGCCCTAGCTTTTTTTTTTTTTTTACACGAGACTGACTATAGGCCTCGAGCCATATTCTCAACCCATATCCAGAGCTCCGGCCATGCTCTTATCCTTGAGATACAAACAAAGTCCCACCTGCTACCCCGTCTAATACTCAGCCCGCACAGGACAGCGTAAATGATCACAATGGACGGATGTCAAACGCCGAACAAACGCGGGAAAGACGGAGCTCATTATGGATGTAGTTTACCCGACATATCTATAGCGAATCGTCGACTCTGGGGCCTTGCATAGGGATTAGTATTCAAGGCTATCCCTCGGTCTCTCCATTCTGCCTCGTCGTCTCGGAAATCGACCAAAAACACTAGCACTGCCAGAGCTGCGTCGGCTTGTCTGACTCGCGAGAGAAGCGCGTAGATCCCGTGCATGGTCGGTGTTATGGTCATGGTCGTATTCATCAATCATCATGCTCATGCTCATGCTGCTCGTATCAAAGGCGTCGCCGCCTCCACTCCAGCGCTGTAGAAAACGTCTTTGTGCTTCTGTTTCCCGGTCCCGCTCTCTTGCCGGTGCCCTGGGTAGACTGCGGGCGCTGCTTGCGGTGCTCGTGCGGAAGGGATGCTGTGTGAAACTGACTTCATCTTCGTCATCGTCGAATTCGGCATCCGTATCAGTGTGCTGCCACTCCTCTTCATCACCGGCCTCAGCTTCGGGAATATCGTCATCCAAGTCCCGTCCTTCCTCTTGTTCCAGTTCACTCATATTCCCAACCCCATCATCAGCACTCGGGATCTCATCATCCAAATCAGGCTGATTATCGAAATCTTCCTCACCCTCATCTTCATAATCCGCAAACTCCTCGGGAACATCATCATCCAAATCTCGCTCCATATACTCCTCATCAACACCCTCCTCCTCTTCCAGGCCTTCCTCACCATCCTCTACAAGCCCATCTTCCTCTTCATCTGCCTCAGCATCCGGAATATCGGCGTCCAGATCTCTCTCCATCCCAGTATCCTCCTCCTCATCCATCCCACCAGCCCCTTCCCCCTCCCCACCCCCCGCCGCAGCAGCTGCAGCCGCCGCAAGTTCCGCATCAGCGGCAGCCATCGCCTCCTCCCTTTCCGCCTCCTCCTCCTTCATCCCCAGCATCGTCTTCGAACACCCAGCCGGCCTAATCCACGAACACCCAAAGGAGGCGATGTTGTTTTTGCGCGCGCGCAGAGCCCGTTCTTCGAGGATAAGCGCCGCTAATGTGTCTCTTGCGCTTGAACCGCTGCCACCGCCGGGGAGCCCCGCGTGTGGCGTATTGTTCCCGCTGCGGTATTGCGATGTGCTATGCCGTCGGGTTTGGGCTTGGGCGGCGGAGGTGGTATTCGCGGCTGAGGGATTTTCGTTAAGCTGTGCGGATGGGGTTCGCGGGCTGAACCAGAGGTCGTGGGACTGTAGGTTTTGGTGAAGATTAGTTTTCGATGAATGGGGAGTGGATGGGTTGGGGGGAGGGGGCCATACGTCGCGTGGTGCGAGGAGTGGAAGGGAGAGCATTTTTGTAAGCTCTCAGAGGGATATATATGGCAGAAAGATGCGTAGTAAACTTAGTCCATCAAATCAATTGGCTTCGTATGTGTCTTAACCCGCGACTAGACTTCCTGTCTCGTCGGAGCTTGACCGACTGGGATCACAACACGCCCTCTTGGATGCAATCTCCGGCAAGTGGCCCCGATAAAGTCAAACAATCATCGACTTTTGAAGACGAGTCGTGATCAGATTATAGAGCCAGATTACGGCACTGGTTGGTCGCGAACTATGATATTCGAGAAAGACGAATTTGATGAGGGGGACCAAAACAACGATTTCTGTGATGGAGGAATTTGGTTGAGGCGGCTATGGAGCTTGCCCGCACCAGCCAGCGCGGGGAAGTGAAGAGTCCTTGCGAGCGAATCTGGAATGTTTTGTCTTCCAAATCAGACTCGATGAAGGTTCTTCAAGATTTCAGGGAGGAGAACTATCTTTGTTTCTAGATGATAGTGGTTCAAATTTTCTTCATCAACTCGCTGAACATGTAGGGGCTCAGCTCAGCTCCATAGCCTCCAAATATATCCAATATAGGGCTTCACGTCCGATGAATGATACGTGCAGTTGGGTCCGGTTCATGATTTACAATTGGGACGCCAAGCGACCCCCCAGCCAACATGCCAGAACTTATAATCGTCTTCGGACTGTATCACAGCATTTGAAAGGGTCGAAATGAAATATCCTTCCTTCTTTCGGGTTGCTTTACGCGAAGAGGAAGACATTTACGTCTCTCTTCATTCTTATAGATAGAGAACTGTGATTAATATCGAACAAGGGCTACAAGGTATCCAATATCGCTCTCGAGTGGTTACCTTACCGTCTCTCCTGCTCTGTCCTTGGGATGAAGATCCCCCCTCTGGAGGTGAACTTCGCTTTCCTTTCATCGCAAACATGGGGATCAAAGGATCAGTCAGGACCCAAGAGTCGTGTGCACTCGTGCTTGTTTCAGATAAACCTTCTGCAGCTTGGTGTCAAATCGTAGGCGAGTCACAGGGACCTTGCTGCGGAGAGGAAACGGCTCCCCTTTTCAGAAGGTCCGTATTCCTGCCGTCTGCGTCTGGTGCTGTTGGTCTGTAATTCTGGGGGTCGAAATGCACCAGTGATCGAGTGCAAAACACTTGATCCTGAGATTGGAGAGAGCAGGATGGTGATTTTCAAAGTTTGATGCTGCCGAATTCGGGGGTCGACAGACAACTGCACTGGAGAACGGAAGCCTGCTGTTCGAGAATTGGCTTCCCTTCCGCTGGGCGCTTTCTCGATTCAGGCCCGGTGACGGACAAACAGGGAACACCCCATTCTTGCAAGAACAGGACCCATGATCACCATTTGAACAATAATCTTCGTCCTGTTGACACTGGGTGGCAGACGACTGAAAACAAAGCGAAGTCCGGTATTCGGCGGTTTGGAATAACTTCCGACTTCTTCCGAAAAGTTGCAGTCTCCCACTCCACCTGCGGCGGTACAGTCGGTGAACCCGAAAGGGACAAGGCTTGGGAGGGAGGATCGGGCGATTCCGGAGATGGGGAACATTGGCGTCTCCGCTCAGTCATGTGATGGCTTTGCCGGTGCACCTTGCGGTCTGCAGCTGATGGAGCGATTTGGCTACTTTGACGAGCCTGTGCTTCGGGTGTCTGAATCACGCCATGAGTCTTTCGCAAGCTGGTGTCAGGCCACGATTAGCCTCATTCCTCTCTCGAGCCACTGCCGCCAGGTCAGTGCTGTGGAAACCGAAATCAAGGTAGAAAAGAAGAATAGCCCCCTCTTTTGGTCCGCCTGCCGCATCAGCATGGTCGTAAAGAGAAGATGGTGTCTCGTGTCCCCCAATTAGTGAAGTCCGGGCCGCCTTCGGTCGTCGTTACACTGCATGCGGCTGGGGGTGGAGGGGAAACCGTAGGAATGGGGTCAATCGGCAAGGTAATCATAATACAACATCCATCGTGCTGGTGCGCTGCTGCTCGAATGGTATGTTAGCGTCCAGTCGAAGACGGACACATTAGCAAGCATGGGGGAAGTTGGGCATCTTTTGCTTTATGTATTCTTATTATCATCGCAATTCCCAAACCCCTTATCAGCCAGTGCCTTTCGAAAGACCCGCCCTGTTTTCTATTCTCGTAATGCCCGGTAAGCGCCTGGACGGTTTTCGTATGTGACGAACCACAAGACCGCCCGTCACGTTTTCCGAGCTGACTTTGAAGGCCACCCATTGGCCGGGGTCGCCCACAGGCGCATTCCATTGAGAGCTGGGCTCATTCGTGGATGCGAAGGTTACGTGGCGAGGTTATGAAGTGCGAGATTCGAGGTAACAGACTGAACAAAAGTAAGGAAAGCACCAAGATGGTTACTTTGGCATCGGGTAAATAAGAAGGTGAGAAGAACGGTTGACATCTTCCCGAAGTCGACTCGATGAGCTTCGCAAGTATCACTCGAAGCGAGTCGATGACTTGAATGGATGTGCTGGAGAAACTTCAACGGGGCCAATCCAAACGCAGCCAGGAGGGTAAGGTGCGGCTCGGAGGCCCCGATTTCGGGGGAGGAAAGAGGGGAAGTTTGGTTCTGCTTCGGAGATTGGGGGGGGAAATGAGCTCGGGGGAGGGGTTGGTAATTTTTGGAGGGGACAAGAGGGAGGAAAGGGGGGTGTTCCGGGCTGGAAAGGGATAGCGCGCAGCTTGGCCGTTGTCGGAACTTGACTCATTATCCCAAGGTTGCTGGCGGGAGTGGTCACATTGCCCAGCTCCGTACCAGTAAGTGGCCAATCTGGGCATGCCAAAAATACATATGTTGATCGCGGCTGTGTATGAGCTAGTACAGATAAATTACCACCAATCGCCCGACAACATGTGCTTGGGCGTGGGGAATGCAAGTCCTTTTGGGAGGGGAAATCGTGCACTTTTCCGGAGCGTCTGAGACCACCCACTGCCCAATGCACGGTTTGGTGGCATGTGCCACCAAAATCTTCGCTCAGAGCTTCTTCTGGTCGCGTATTCTCATTACCTTTTTCGTATTCTTGGTGTTCAAGACTCCAACGATAATGCTGACACCTTGGGCTCCTCTTTCTTTTGACTCTTCCTCAAGAGAAGGAAGGACACAGCAGTCCGCCGGACTTTTCCTTTCTGCTTCCCGATATTATTCGGGTATGATTGCGGACCGTTGGGCGTCTCTGCCTCCTATCATTATCAGGCAACTTCAGCTTCAGTCGTTCCTCGATGGAGCGTTCCTGTGCCCATGCTTTTTCTTCCGCCTCCACGCCATCGGGTTCTCTCTTCTTCTTCAATGTTGAGATTTTCCTCTGGGAACGAAGAGCTGACCATGGGCGGATTGGCGTCTCCAATCCATGCTGACCAACTGCTTGGGACCACAGGTTGGATAAGCACTGCATCCTTGCAACTGCCCCACCCAGTCATGTCCAATCACCCATTCGGCCGGGTCTTTTTGATCTCGTTAAGGGCGGAGAAGGAAAAAAAAGCAAGCGAGCGTGAAGGATGGCACTGGGAGTGTTAAAGCGACTCTTCATTTGTTTCGTGGAGGTGAGTAACTTCCAATCCCTTGCTTTGGGTGCCTTCTTTTCCAGACTCCAAGTGGAAAAGCGTGGATTGGTTCTGTCTGATTTGAGGGTTTGCGGAAGTTGAATCCTTGGAGTGGCGAGTCCAGATGCGCTCTCGAATCTGGGCTCACGATCTTGGACGCATATTGGCTTGAACCTTCATTGTCCTCCAGGCTTATTATCCCCATCGCCATGATCTGCATGGGACCTATCCCGGGATGCATGGCGACTGAACCTCGTCAACAGGGCAATGGGGTGTCATATAATGAGCGCCAGAATGAACATGGTGACCCTGACTTCTGTTGATCCATCAAAACTAGTTTTCGGTTCCCTTCGATGCTCGACTTGCAGCGATTCGAGTTCTTCGTTTCTTCTTTTCAATCGAATCAAATCCCTGGCCAACCAGTGGCTGATCCGCAGGGCTTCGGCGGTTTAAGGTTGCCTGGGCCGATGGAGAAATTGCATGGCGAGGAAGGAGACACCGGGTGTTCACGGGATTGCGTTCACCGAGAGGAGTGACTTGAATTAGCAGACCGGGTTTGTCCCGTGGGATCTTAGCGCTCTTCGAGGGACTCCTTGACCACCAAACTACGACGGTACGGCGACGGGATTCTTTCACCGGTGATGGCTGCCGAGAGATGTGCGTAAAATAAATAGAAATACCAATACCAGGGTGTTCCCACTAGCGTCCCTTCAGTTCTTCTGCGTTGCTTTTCTGGCCCCACCAACTTGGATCTTGACGTAGGAGGAACCTAATCTTCTTGTTAAAAGGTTGAAAAGCGTGTGGGCTGATTGGCTGCTTCTCGCTTATCACCTGCTCCCCAGAGTGAGTCTTGTCGTCGTCCATCCCGACTTCGTCCAAATCGCGAAGATGGAAGGGCTTGACTCCCGTCATTAGAGGACACAACAGAGAGGAGCGGAAAGCCTTGGGGCGTTTGAAATAGACTCTGAGTTCGGTTGATGGAAAGCTCTCCTCGTTACTAGCACTCCAGAACTTTTCTGCTGGTCTCACATGTGAAGACCGTGCCGAGTCCTTGACTTCGAGAATGGCTTTTTTTGGCCAGGAGCGGAAGCCGCCGAAAACGCTCAAGCCAGGGGAGGAGGACTCTTTCGATTCCACCGAGTGTGCGCCAGCACGAAGAAGGGCGTGTATTTCTTTTTCTTTTCCGTCCTTTTTCTCCGGTCGTCCCCAGAACCAGAGAGACTTGTCCTTTCATTCAGGCTGGGCTAACTATGCCCTAAAAGAGCAAACGGGAATTTGCCACGGTGGGCAGGTCCTGTCGTCCTCCAGGGCTGTTGTCGTCGATCTCCACTGCTGTAATTTTCCCCCCACTTCAGTCCTCTGTCCTCAAGGTGGGCTGTTCAAGTTCCTCCAGCCTGTGATCTCACGATCGAAAGGCGAAACACTCCTCCCTCCGATTCCATACATACAATACCTCCTCCGTATCGGAGGATCGAGACGACTTCCCCGGACCTCTGACTCCCGTCCCGCCCAGTAATTTTTTTTTTTTTTTGCATCCTCCCTCCCCCTCCTTATTTTATTTCTTGCCCTCCCTCTTCTTCTCTCTCCTCTTGCTCTCCTTCCTCGCTTTTCAACAACAGACTCGGAGCAAAACGTTGGGCGAAACATCACTCTGATTGCCATCCCGCTGCCCACGCTCCGCCCTTGACGACATTGCCCTTATCTAGACATCCCGGCTTGCCACCCCGCGCGAATTCAGTAGCGCCGGCCGACCCAACAGTGATCTCTACTCCCCCAGTTCCTGCTCTTCCATTCTCTGTCGGCTGCCGGCGGAAGAATGGGTCTGAACTTGGAGGAAATATATGGCCAAACTTTAGTTGAGGAGCGGAATCCAAATGAATATTCGGAGTACCAGCCCAAGAAGGGATATGGCTGGGCAAACACCTTGCCCGAGCGGCAAGGCCTGTATGATCCCGAATATGAAAAGGATGCTTGCGGTGTAGGCTTTGCTGCGTAAGTCGCGAGACCTAAACCTAATTGTCTTGGATATTTCTAACATGTTTTGGCAACTAGAAACATCAAGGGCAAGGCTAGCCACAAGATTGTCAGTGATGGTGAGTTGAACTCCGACAGAATCTGAGAATTTCTGTAAAGCGGCAAACTAACCACTGCTCTCTCCGCAGCACGGAATCTGCTTTGTAACATGACGCACCGAGGTGCTGTCGGTTCCGATGCACGAGATGGTGATGGTGCCGGTGTAATGACCAGTATCCCCCACAAATTTTTTATCAAAAATTTCTCCCGCGAAGTCGGAGTGGATCTCCCTCCGCTTGGCCAGTATGCCGTTGGTAACCTTTTCTTCAAGCCTGACGAGGAATCTTTGAAGGAGTCCATCAAACAGTTCGAGGAGATCGCCACATCACTGGGGCTGCGAGTGCTAGGGTGGCGCGAGGTCCCTCGTGATTCTACCATCTTGGGTCCTGCAGCTCTTTCTCGGGAGCCTACTATTCTGCAGCCCTTTGTCGTTTTAAAATCCGCTTACGGCGAGGGAAACAAGCCTGAGGTCACTGATCCAGAGCAGTTTGACGCAAGGACATTCGAACTCCAGCTGTACATCCTCCGAAAGCGCGCTACTCATATCATTGGCCTTGCCAATTGGTTCTACCTGTGCTCTCTCAGCAATCGCAACATCGTGTACAAGGGCCAGCTTGCCCCTGTTCAGGTATACCAGTACTACCACGACCTTGTAAACGTCGATTACGAGGGCCACTTTGCACTTGTACACTCCCGTTTCTCTACCAACACATTCCCATCGTGGGATCGTGCACAACCTCTGAGATGGGCTGCCCACAATGGTGAAATCAACACTCTACGAGGAAACAAGAACTGGATGCGGGCTCGTGAGGGCTTACTGAAATCGGAGATTTTCGGCGATGAGATCGAGTCTCTGCTCCCCATTGTCGAAGATGGTGGTTCCGACTCTGCTGCTTTCGACAATGTCCTGGAGCTGTTGATGATCAACGGCGTTCTTTCTCTACCAGAAGCCCTCATGATCATGATTCCTGAGGCGTGGCAGGACAACCCGGCCATGGACCCCTCAAAGGCGGCTTTCTACGAATGGGCTGCCTGCCAGATGGAGCCATGGGATGGACCAGCTCTCTTCACTTTCTCCGATGGCCGCTACTGTGGTGCGAACCTGGACCGGAATGGTCTTCGACCATGCCGTTTCTACGTGACTGATGATGACCGCATCATCTGTGCGTCAGAAGTTGGTGCCGTGGATATTGATCAGGAACGAGTCATCCAAAAGGGTCGTCTGCAGCCCGGTAAAATGCTGCTGGTTGACACTGTCGCTGGCCGCATCATCGATGATTCCGAACTCAAGTACACTGTGTCCCACCGTCAAGATTTCACCGCTTGGCTGGACAAGGAGCTCGTTAAGTTACCCGCCATTACCGACAAGTTGGTCGAGCAGAACGTGGATATCCGTTACACTCTCGACGACAGCACTGTTCAGAACGATCCCCGCCTCAAAGCCTTCGGTTATTCCTTCGAGCAGGTTACTCTCCTCCTCGGTCCTATGAGCGCTGATTCCAAGGAAGCACTTGGTTCCATGGGTAATGACGCCCCTCTGGCATGCATTGCTAAGCAGCCTCGTTTGCTTTACGAATACTTTCGCCAGCTCTTCGCTCAAGTCACGAACCCCCCTATCGACCCCATTCGTGAAGCCGTAGTCATGTCCCTGGAGTGCTATGTTGGCCCTCAGGGCAACCTTCTCGCTATGGACCAATCACAATGCCGCCGACTGCTCCTCCCTTCTCCCATCCTGACTATTCCTGAGTTCAATGCTCTCAAGAACATCAACAGTGTCCACAGTGATTGGACTGTCAGACTGATTGACATAACCTTCGAGAAGAAGAAGGGTGTGCCCGGATATCTTGAGGCCCTTGACCGAATCTGCGATGCTACGACCGAGGCCATCCAGAACGGGGACAAGATCCTGGTCCTCTCCGACCGTGCGACTTCTGCAGACAGAGTGCCAGTGTCTGCTCTGCTGGCCACGGGTCTCGTGCACCATCACTTGGTCCGCAACAAGTGGAGGTCGCTTACCGCGTTGCTCGTTGAGACTGCGGAAGCTCGCGAGGTTCATCACATGTGTGTCCTTGTTGGGTATGGTGCCGATGGTATTAACCCCTATCTCGCAATGGAGTGTATTCTAAAGATGAACCGGGAGAACTTAATCCGCAAGGAACTCTCCGACGAAGAGGTCATCGAAAATTACAAGGCTTCCTGTGACGGTGGTATCCTGAAGGTCATGAGCAAGATGGGTATTTCAACACTGCAGTCTTACAAGGGTGCTCAGATTTTCGAAGCCCTTGGTATCGATGACAGCGTGATCGACCGTTGCTTCGCCGGTACCGCAAGCCGCATTCGCGGTATGACCTTTGAGCTGATTGCCCAGGATGCGTTCGCTTTCCACGAGCGTGGGTATGCCTCTCGTTCTATCATTGATATTCCTGGCCTTACCGAGACGGGCGAGTATCACTGGCGCGATGGTGGCGAGGAGCACGTCAACGACCCTGTCAGTATCGCGAATGTGCAGGATGCTGTTCGCACCAAGAACGACAAGTCCTACGAGGCATACGCGAAGGCTGCACACGAGCAGATCAAGAACTGCACTCTCCGTGGTATGCTTGAGTTCGACTTTGACCAGCGGACGCCCATTCCTATCGACCAGGTTGAGCCTTGGACCGAGATTGTCCGCCGATTCGTGACAGGTGCCATGTCTTACGGATCAATCTCAATGGAGTCTCACTCTACTCTGGCTATTGCCATGAACCGCCTCGGTGGAAAGTCCAACACTGGTGAAGGTGGTGAAGACCCAGAGCGCAGCAAACGGATGGAGAATGGCGATACTATGCGCTCTGCTATTAAGCAGATCGCGTCTGGTCGTTTCGGTGTTACTTCCCACTACCTTGCTGATGCCGATGAGCTGCAGATCAAAATGGCCCAAGGCGCCAAGCCCGGAGAAGGCGGTGAGCTCCCGGGCCACAAGGTTGTGGGGCCGATCGCCCACACCCGCTACTCCACCCCTGGTGTGGGTCTCATCTCGCCGCCGCCTCATCACGACATCTACTCCATCGAGGACTTGAAGCAGCTCATTTACGACCTGAAGTGCTCGAATCCCCGTGCCCGTGTTTCCGTCAAGCTCGTGTCCGAAGTTGGTGTCGGCATTGTTGCCTCAGGTGTCGCCAAGGCCAAGGCTGACCACATCCTCATCTCCGGCCACGATGGTGGCACCGGTGCTTCGCGATGGACTGGTATCAAGTATGCTGGTCTTCCATGGGAATTGGGTCTTGCGGAAACCCACCAAACACTTGTCCTCAACGATCTTCGCGGCCGCGTCATCGTTCAGACGGATGGGCAAATCCGGACCGGCCGCGATGTCGCCGTCGCCTGTCTGCTTGGAGGTGAAGAATTTGGCTTCGCTACGACTCCTTTGATCGCTCTAGGCTGCGTATTCATGCGCAAGTGTCATCTGAATACGTGCCCTGTTGGTATCGCGACGCAGGATCCCGAATTGCGCAAAAAATTCCAGGGTACCCCTGAGCACGTGATCAACTTCTTCTATTACGTCGCGAATGAGCTGCGTGCAATCATGGCTAAACTGGGCATTCGCACTATCAATGAGATGGTCGGGCGTGCTGAGCTGCTCAAGGTTAGGGACGACCTGCGTAACCCTAAGCAGGAGAACATTGATCTCTCTCTCATTCTCACCCCTGCCCATTCGCTCCGCCCTGGTGTCGCCACCTACAACGTCCGCAAGCAGGATCACCGCCTGCATACCCGTCTTGACAATAAGCTTATTGCCGAATCTGAGCTTGCTCTGGAGAAGGGCTTGCCTTGCCGGGTTGAGTGTGATATCGTCAACACCGACCGCGCTCTGGGTGCAACCCTCTCATACCAGGTCAGCCGTCGTTATGGCGGAGAAGGTCTCCCGCAAGACACTATTCACTCTAACATCAAGGGTTCGGCCGGTCAATCCTTCGGTGCCTATCTTGCTCCTGGTATCACTCTGGAGCTCGAGGGTGATGCCAACGACTATGTTGGGAAGGGTCTGTCGGGTGGTAGGCTTATTGTCTATCCTCCGCGTGGGGCGGCCTACAAGGCCGAGGAGAATGTCGTTGTCGGTAACACTTGTCTGTATGGTGCCACCCGTGGTACATGTTTCTTCCGCGGCGTTGCTGCTGAGCGTTTCGCTGTCCGCAACTCTGGCGCTACTGCTGTTGTTGAAGGTGTTGGCGACCACGGATGTGAGTACATGACGGGTGGCCGTGTTGTTGTTCTTGGCTCCACTGGTCGTAACTTTGCTGCTGGTATGTCTGGTGGTATCGCTTACGTCTTAGATATGAACCAGGACTTCGTCTCCAAGGTTAACATGGAGATGGTGGAAGTCTCTTCTTTGGAAGACCCTGCTGAGATTGCATTCCTCCGCGGCTTGATTGAAGATCATCACCATTACACGGGTTCCGAGCTGGCTGCTCGTATCCTCTTGGACTTTACCCGTGCCCTACCTCACTTCGTTAAGGTGTTGCCTACGGACTACAAGCGCATCCTCCAGGAGGAAGCTGCCAAGGCTGCTGCTGCGAAGAAAACCGAAACCACTCTCCCTCAACTACCTAGTGCCCCTGCCGACAAGGAGAAGCCGAAGGCTGAAGCTGACGCTAAGAAAGCCGAGCTTTTGGATATTGAGGACAGTGTCACAGACTCCAAGGTTGAGAAGAAGAGGACCGCTCTTATCCTTGACAAGACTCGGGGCTTCATGAAGTACAGCCGCCGCAGCGAGAAGTATCGCAACCCGGCAACCCGTACGCGTGACTGGGCGGAACTTTCCAATCGCCTGACTGAGGATGAACTGAAGTACCAGTCTGCCCGTTGCATGGACTGTGGTGTCCCTTTCTGCCAATCCGACACCGGTTGCCCGATCTCCAACATCATTCCCAAGTGGAACGAGCTAGTGTTCCGCAATAATTGGCAAGATGCTCTCAACCGTCTGCTCATGACCAACAACTTCCCCGAGTTCACTGGTCGTGTCTGCCCTGCTCCTTGTGAGGGTGCATGCGTTCTTGGTATCAACGAAGATCCTGTTGGTATCAAGTCCATAGAGTGCGCCATAATCGACCGTGGGTTCGAAATGGGCTGGATGGTTCCTCGTCCTCCTGCTACCCGCAGCGGCAAGACCGTTGCTGTCATCGGATCCGGTCCGGCTGGTCTTGCAGCTGCAGATCAGCTCAACCGCGCTGGACACAGCGTGACCGTCTATGAGCGTGCCGACCGTATTGGCGGTTTGCTCATGTATGGCATCCCCAACATGAAGCTTGACAAAAAGATTGTGCAGCGTCGTGTTGACCTGATGGCCGCCGAGGGAATTAAGTTTGTCACCAACACCTCCGTTGGCCCTGACAGCGAAGTTTCTTTGGAATCTCTGCGCCAAAGTAACGACGCTGTCATTATAGCTACTGGTGCTACCGTCGCCCGTGACTTGAAAGTCCCCGGTCGTGAGCTCGATGGTATCCACTTCGCCATGCAGTTCCTGCACCGCAACACCAAGTCTCTCCTGGACTCTGAATTGGCAGATGGTGCTTACATCTCCGCCAAGGACAAGCACGTCGTCGTCATTGGCGGTGGTGATACCGGTAACGACTGCATTGGGACCTCTGTGCGCCATGGCGCCAAGTCAGTCGTTAATTTCGAGTTGCTTCCCCAGCCTCCTCCGGAGCGCGCTCGCGACAACCCATGGCCGCAGTGGCCGCGTATCTACCGTGTCGACTATGGCCACTCCGAAGTCAAGACTCACATGGGCAAGGACCCCCGTGAATTCTGCATCATGTCCAAGGAATTCGTCGATGACGGAAATGGCCGCGTCAAGGGTATCAACACCGTCCGTGTTGAGTGGACCAAGAGCGCCACTGGCGGTTGGGATATGAAGACCGTGGAAGGCAGCGAGCAGTTCTTCCCTGCCGACCTCGTCCTCCTCTCTATGGGTTTCCTCGGCCCTGAGGACCGGCTCCTCGGCGAGGAGATCGAGCGTGACGCTCGCAAGAACGTCAAGACAAATCCTGGCCACTATGGTACCAACGTTCCCGGAGTGTACGCTGCTGGTGACTGCCGCCGTGGACAGTCGCTCATTGTCTGGGGTATCAATGAAGGTCGCCAGTGCGCTCGTGAGGTCGACTCCTTCCTGTCTGGTATCAGCTCTCAGCTTCCCGTCACCGGTGGTATCGTCCGCCGACCCGCCATCGACGCGGTCCGCCAGGCTACTGAGCAGATTGTTGCCGCTTAAAGACAAAAGTCAAGATAGAAGTTTCGGCGCGCCGGGCAGGCTCCTGCGGCGCAAGAGGTCCGTTCTATTCTCACGATGACGACGATCTATGAACAACACCATGCCGAAAAGCGAAAGACAGAATGTCTACTACTGGATTAGCGAGTTATGTGTTGGTGAGTTTGTATTCTAAGTCGACAGTTACCTGCATGGTCATGGTTAGAAGGGGACTCGTTTCGATTTGCGAGCTTGATCGCATCTTATTATTTTTCTTCCTTGTTTCATTGTTGTCAATTGCTTCTTTTCAAGAGGGTGTTCAATGCTCTTGGTTGCAGGGTGTTTCAAACTACTCGCAAGGTGTTGGAGCGTATGCAATCGTCTTTGCTTCTGTACATATTCAATCCCGTCAATACAGCACTTCATTCTACAGCCTGAGTAAAGGAGTACAAAATTCAAATATTAGAGAGGAAAACTGGCATTCTACTACTGATTAAACAGAGGGAAACGATACAAACGATAGGGGGACACCGGGGTTCTATTCTTCTCTCCGTCACCTAGATACCTTGTCCTGAATCTTGTCCTGAATCTCTTGACGGAGAGAGACGTAAGATACTATAGCGGAGCATCTGTTAGATATATATCCAATCATATTTAAGCTGCATGACTTAATAAGGGCCAGAATATAGATCCGCCAATTATAGATAGCCTTTGGTATTAGGTAGTACTCTACTAGTGTAAGAAGGCTTATAGTATAGGGTGTTTACAAGCAAACATAGAGAAAGATAAAGTTGTTAGAGAGAGAAGGCTATAAGAAGTGGAAAATTCTTTTAAAAAAGCATCCATCTATAGAATCTTTAGGGTTTCGCTACTCCCGCCCTCTCTATAATTGCTTGGGGGTTATCCTAAAGGCATCTAGAGCATCCTAAGAAGAGCAAGGCTATAATATGCTGTATAGTCTACTATAGAGCTCCTATAAAATTCCAACAAGGAGCTATCTGGGGGAGTGTTTTGCCCAGGTTTCTACTTCTCATGTGTGTTATCAAGGGTTTAACCCTGAAAACTCTACAGGCATCCTAGTGGTAATACACGAAGGAGCCCATGTCTAGGGCTAATCACTCTCCCATAGGGAAGGCTTTGCTAGTAAGCATTTAACCCTATCCACGAGAGGATATTCTACATATTAGCCCGAGTCTGGCTACTTATAATAGCTAGCCCTGGCTTGGAAGATAGCTAAACTATAGGAAGTAGTAAATAACTAAAGTAATAGGACACAGATATATTTAAAAAAAAGGGAGTTTCCCTTTGCTTGAGAAGATATAACTAATAGATAAATAAAGAGTTATCAAATCTTGAAGGTAAAGCTTGTTAGCATTTGGCAGGCTTGGCAGGCTTAGCCAATCTCAGGCATCTTAATGCCAAGGGTTTGCCCTATTTCTAACCTGATTGGGTTGGTTTTCTAGATTAACTATATCCGCAGCTCTGGAGAGAACAAGAGTAGCAACTTGATTAGAGGAAGTAATGATAACTAGTCCTACTACTACTACTACCAATAGGAGGAGTATTTGAAGTTCCAGGAGCTATTGACAAGTAGGGTACCCTTCTACCATCCATGATATTGTAAACATCCCCACGGGGGATCTACTTAAGGTTCGCCCTTAGCCCCTAAAAGCAGCCCTAGAAATAGACATCTACCCCCGCAGCAATGTTATGGACGAAAGGGCCAAGGGAAGGCTGATTTGACCAGCTTTGGTGGACTACGAGGTGCTCGGACTTGGTCGATAGGATGTGAAGTCGACATGCCATTCCTCCGCCCGTTACCGGCCAGACCTCAAGTCAGACACACGTGTTTGTAGCAAAGTGCCTCCTTGAAGCGCTGCCAACCCCTGTTCAGTATTGAAGCATCATGCGACCTCAGCAATCATCCCCACCGCTGGGGTTACAGTCTTGATGTGCATTCAAATTTTTGCCTCTGCATCGCCTGGTTTGCCCTCGGGATCCAACGCCCCGCCGCGCAATACTATGCCATACGCCAGTTCGGATTGAAAGAGGAAATGTTCGGGGTCCGTATCATGGTCGATAAGGGGGAGGTTTTCGCGGATATAGAAGCTATAGGCTAGTTGGGCAGTATATAGGACGTCTCTAGTGATGGTCGGGTGTTCTTCCAAGTATTTGGCAAAGAGATACTGCTGTCTTCCTCGGAGGATAATCTTCAAGCACTGTTAGAACGAGCTACCGGGGATCGACGGTGTCATACCTTATCGTCTACATTGGTGATGTTCATGACGAAATGCACGTCGAACTGGAAGTGATCCATCATGATGCAGCACAGAATATTAGTGCTCATATAATTGCGGGCGTGTCCCAAGTAGGCATTATCGTAGACAGTTGGACCGCAGGCACACCAAGTGACCTTGCGCCTGGCCGGGTCTAATGGAATGAAGGATGTCTTCGATCGAGTCAATGAGTTCCACACAGTGATGGGCGGGAGATACGAAGAGGGATGGGCAGGTGGTTGCTCCCAGTGGGGTTGTTTGCACGAGTCCATGGCTCATTCAGAGGCAAGACAAGGTGAAGATGAAGACAAAGGATCAAAACAGCGATAAGCAATGGCGGGGAATACATAAGTATGACTTATCATGTTGTGGCAGTCCAAATGGGGACTGGGCTGCATAGAGATTATGCGGTTAATAATCCTATCGCCAGCATATCTAGCTAGATAAACAAATGCAACCTCTTAACTAGCATCCCCAGAACCCGCAGCTGACTCCCTTTAGCCAACGGAGGTAGTGAAAATGGGCCTCGTTGAGGTCAAAAGCCATAACAAACGAACCAATGCTCAAAGAGGTACAAGAAAACAGCCTGGATCGAGGCACAAAACAGCACGGACAAGGAGATACAGGCAGGGCAAATTAGACAACACAATAAGCAAGTCTGTTTGCTATCATGTATCTGCTGTTCCTTTGCATTCACGAATACCAGTTCTACGCGCATTGATAAATTTCCAGTACGCTTGCGAGACCTGGGAATCCGGATGCTCCTGCCACCTGTATTCATTGTCGCTATTTTCGACAGCTGTTATGAATTCATGAAAGCACTTCTCGTATTCTGGTGAGGTTTTCGTAAACGCACTTGAGACGTCGGATGCGTGCAGATTCAGCGCTGCTATCATGGGGGCATAACCTAAAATAGAATCGAGTTAACGTACTTTTTCCCTGATTATAGAGGATGTTGGCCTAGCCTTACTTATGCTCTTAACCACTGTAGGGTTCAAGCCATAAAGAGCTTGGTAAACAGTAAAGTCTCGTCGCTGTCCGAGTTCATAGAGTTCAGCATCACATAAGCAGTTGCCACCATGAACAACCTGATTACCAGCAGATATGAGATCAAGATCTTTTTTTGTGGCCGTGCCCAGCTTATCCCGTTTGAAAGTCGAAAGAAAACAGTTGCGGAAGGTCGTGTAGTCCCTATTATTCCTCTCCAGATGTGATGTTCGTAATTCCAGTACCATATTACTCTTCTCCACGGAGTCCAAACGCTCCTTCATCTGGTCAATCTGCGATTGAAGTTTGTGACAGGTATCCCTTGATATCGCGTAATCGATCCCCTTTCTATTCCCGGCAACGATCGTACTGTCTAGAACTTCCACCATTATTATATCCTCTGCGAGCGCAGTCGCTATCGCTGCTTTGGCTTGTTCGACTATTTCTTCGTCCTGCCCCCCTGTCAGATTCCAGACGATTACTGCGGTGTAAAAGGATTCCGGAGGCTCAGGCGTTGCTGGAAGAGGCAGATGGAGAGAAGCATGGGCTTTTCTGATACTAGGCATCGAAATAAGTAATCGTGTTAAAAATAAGGAATAGTTGTTTGATAGTGAAATACTTACCAGATTTGAAATGATACTAGTATCTTGCTGTCCACGCTGATCCTAGTGGGAAGCTAGTAGTTAAAGAAGGAGCGACTGGTATGTTCAACCACAAACCAAGATGAGTCACTGTTCCTGAAAACCCAACTAGGACGGAGGGACAGACTTTCAACCCGAAATACCACGTCAGGCTTGCCACCTACTAGTAGGCAGCAGGCATGCTTCACTTCAAGTAACACTAAAGTCTACTTGAGAAGATTTCGTGGCCAGCATTAGTAACGCGAAATCAAGGAACTCAAACATTCCCCCACCCCAACACATGCTTCCCAAATAGAAACATGCTTGGTCTACCCCGAGAGTCCAAGTTTTAATAAGGGATTATGAGGTCTTCTCACTTCTACTTATGTGTTATTTATATAAATATATAGGATGCTCACATTGCTATATATTGAATCCAGATTCAGTATGAAGCCAAGGCAACCATCTACGACCTACACAAACAATACCGTAAAGAGATGGTCAGCTCTTGACCGCTACACCAAAACATCAAATAATGCTTTGGTTTTGCTTTGCAGTCTATTATCTCCACACAGCTTCTTCGATTGCGACACCACGATCGATAGGAAATATTAGTGGTACGAGGAGCATCTCCCGAAGTGCAGGATTGACACTGCACTTCGGGAGGCTGCATTTAAAGGATCTACAGTCCTACCTATAGTCCATGGCTGGTGTAAGGTGTAAGTCTTGGACCACGGTCGAGATACTAGCAGTTGCATGACATAGTGGCCTAACATGGCTTGAGATAATCTATTAATACAAATACTAAATAGCATGGTAATATCCTAAATACTGTAACCTATGTCTTTTGTATTTGTTCAAGGATATGGGTATCTTATTAAGGCTCAACCTTAATAACTTACTTTGCTAGGGTATTGTCACGGTCGGTGCCTGAACCAACAGGTATCAACAACAACCCTGCTCTGACCCCGCTCAGATGGCTGCCTGACGGTGGCCCGACGGTCGATTATATGAGGATCCTGACTCTCGCATGTATCCTAGTTCCCTAAGCAATTTGTTCTGTTTCTCTTGCAATATAATCCTCCGCGTAAACCTGAACAAGTTCCCTCACGAAGACTAGGCAGCTCGACGCTTGCTGGCACCTGGCGTTGCGACGGCTGAATACTTTCGCCGAATCCCGACGCCTTACAATATAGTAGTTCATTTTCATGAATATTTACTTTATAAAGCAGGAGATAAGAAAGTTAAAGAGCTAGTTGCTAGCTATTATAGCAGCTTGCGCGAGAGAGCAGATATTTAGGTTGAAGAATTCCTGTATATACAAAAACTATTAGTATAATAAAATAAAAGTGGAAGAGGTATAGGATAGACATAATTTAGTATGTTAATAATCTAGGGGGTTCTATTCTAGGTGGGTATGTAGACAGCCTAGTAGTATATATCTCTTAATAAATTAATCCTTAGCAGAAATAGCAAGGCATACTCATAGTCTAGAGATAGAAAAAGAAAATGGTAGCAATACCTCCCCCATTTAATTTATTAGTTAGGTTCTTCTTGGGATAAACAACATAGATATATATACCAATAACCTACATGCAGGCCGAGCTAATAATAGCACCCGCGAGCAAGAGATTCTATTATCCTAGCTAGTCAATCAAGAAAAGCAGCTAGACAAAGGTCATGACAGCCTTAATAACACCGAAAATTCCAGTCATCCAGCCAACCGCGGAGTCTGCCACGCTGATGCTAGTAAAGATAGTCAGGCTATAGCAGTTAATCATGTTAATACTAGTGCTCTTGGGAGCCACACCTGGTCGTAAGCACGGCAATTCCCGATTCATCGGATATCAAATCAGATCAGACTGATTCGAAGTGGGAGTCACTTACGCGGTGCCATTGCAAGAGCGACAAATTATTATTCCTCATCCGACACCTCAATGATGCTTTCCACTCTCGAGAATCCTCTAAACGCGCCCTCACCCTCCTGTCTACTCATCGCGCCTTCCCGTCCATATTCGCGCTCGGGACGCAAATCCAAATCCAGATCCGGACCTGCAGGTTCATGGAGTGGGCTACTGGGTTGCGGCCGATATTGCTGACTCTGCGTCGGACTGAACTCTCTGCGCGTCCTTGTCCTGCCCCTGGGGAGTTCCCACTCATCCGGAGTCTCAGGATAGGAATCCAGCCCCTGGTCCTGGTGCTGGGGCAGATACTGCTCGTGGAATTGGCGTGGCATTGGGCTCGGCTCTCGAGGAGGTTCCCGCGAACTCTGGCTCATCCGGGCCCTCGTCGCATTTGCCCGCCTGGTGGCATCCTCTCTCATGCCGATTTCACTGGTCTCCCACATGCTGTCTAAGACGTCTTCACCGACCATCAAGAAAGAAGATAGGAACTCGTGCATATAATTTATCTGCTCCTCTTGGTGAGCGATAATTGACCATGTGTTGCGGAGGAGCATTTCGTCGTCTGTCTGCGTGGGTGGCTTTATGATGGATCTGCGTGGGCGATGCGTGCGGTGCAGTGGACGGGAAAAAGAGTCAGACTCAAACTCAGACTCAGGTTCGGGTTCTCCTGCTCCAGATTTGGAGTACCAGGCGTTTGGGTAGCGCTGTTCTTCGTAGCTGGTTGTGCCGTTGTCGTCGGGGCTGTTGTTGCGGCTGCTATCGAGGGCGGCAGCACCAGCGCCTCGGGTGTGGGTGTTGCTGGCCCCGTAAACGTAATTTATCTTCCTATCTCTTCTAATCGGGTAGTTGTTTAGACCGGGTGCTGTGAACCTGTGCGGGGGATCGGGCATCTGTGCGATGGCTCCCCAGTGTACATTTCTGGCATTTCGGGGGGTGCGAGTGTACCTGGGGCGCACGGGATTGGGACTGTTCCTGCTGTCGTTAGAACCTGAATTAGGGCGGGGATATTCACCTGTACCTCTGACGCGGGTATCGGAGAAGGGAATGATATGGCGAGGGTGGGGATAGTTGGGTTGCGAAGGCGAGGACGGTGGACTACCGTATGGAGAGGAGGGACGCTCACTGGAGCACATGAAGGAGATGACCACGTCGGAGATTTGGTCTATGAGATTGTAGACGGAAGGCATGTTGAGGCGACTAGTAATCAGGGTTGAAATCTTGGTTAGGGTTGAACGCATTGTGTGCTCGATGATTTGAGACTCGAAGCCTCGCTCGAAGTCTCCTGAAGCTGGGATGGCGTTGCCTTTATAATCTCTGGTAATTTCGTCACAATGGATGAGCGAACAAAGGGTGTTATTGTCGGCTCTTTCTGAGCCATTGAAACCCGAACAGTCTTTCATCGGAAGAATAGGCATTCTTGAAGATCATCGAAGGAGATGTTTCATCTTTGTCTTTGTCATTAGAACGTATCTTTATATAATATACAGTTATTGTACATATCAAAGCCACAGGGACACCGAGGCCAAGGTATCCAACCTGGGGCCAATCAGTATGAAGTATGATACAACACGGAAAAAGCAATAACTCACAAAAGGAGTCTAGATAGAAGTAGCGGCTCGTTGCATTGGCGTCTGTGCCGCTCGTGCCTCTGCGCGCGCCTGCGACTCCTCCTGCTCTTTCATCTCCCTCTCCAACGCAGCAAAATCCCCCTGGAAGGCGTTTCTAACCGGCTCCATCCGCACTTCCCACACATCCTCACTACTCGGCCCGGTCTTATACTTGATCGCTTTCTTCCGGTAATGATCGCGGATTATCCGTCTCTTCTCCTTCTCCGAGTATGTCCTTGTCTTCATGCAAAGCCAGAAGTTCTCCCAATGCTCACTGCACGACCGTAGCTCACCATATCGATAGACATTAACGAATTGACCGCCCAGCGACTGGCAGAAGAAAGCGTAGTCGAAGGCAGAGCGGCAGGACATGGTATCAGGGTAGAGGGATTCGGGGGCAATAGATGCTGGCTGGGTTTGGAGGTCATTCGGGAATTGTGTGGACGTGGATGAGGATTCTTCTAGTGTCGAGGAGGCTGCTTGGTTGATGTCATTTTGAAGGCTTGCCCATAATTGCTTGAACTCGGCGTCCGCTTTGTCTTCTCGAGTGAGTGATTGTGATTGCGGCTGCGGTGGTGTTGGGGGGTTCTCGGGCGTTGGAGGTTGAGGAGATCGGGACTCGTCCTTCAGGGGGAGCGGGGTTTTTGACCAGAACCAGCCCATATTTCTCTAAATATGGTTCTCGGAAACCAGATTCGTCTGGAAGGGCGATGGTGTTTTGAATGGGGAGTTGAGAAGACGGGTGGTTTCCGCTTTGGTTGGCGGTGTAACTTTTTGGGCGGTTATGACGGTACCAGAACGTACTAGTAATCTAACCATCTGTTTCGTTCAGTATTGTACACCTGACGTCATCTATGTTCGGCACAACCCTTGCTCAATTTGCGACTACAACATGCTTTCGCATTCGCAACCACGATGCGAGCCCTGATTCCCGGGAAGGCGCCTTATGGTTATTGGGCCCTACCATATTGGAGAAGCTGTACTGCTTCCCGGGCTCCAAAGCAATCTTTCATTATCCGACAAGCGAGCGCACTCAGCTCTTCACATGTGAGCTCGCTCGAGGCGGGACACATTGAACTGGGGGACAATGAGGGTCTACTTTTTGTAAATAGTGAGACAACCTCCGCCATCGATCATGAATTCAGCAGATCTAACAGGATATAGACATCTTCCCACCGAAACTCCAATGGCTCCTTCTCCTAGGACCCCTCAACGGCACTCAGTCGTATGAGAAAGCGCTGAAACGTATCAACCGCCCGCACCTTGCAGCATCTGATCCGCTGCATATAATCCGCCAAGTATTCCCACAGGGTTTAAATATCGACATCAAAGATGTTATTCCGCGATTTCGCGAAGGTGGTGCTTTTGTAAAGTACGCCCGCACAGCGGGTGCCACAGACGTTGATATCGAGGGTGCAATTAAGGATCACTTAGTCAAGCATCCTATCCGGCCTTGGTTCAATCCATTCCAACAAGCGACTGTTTCCCGGGTATTGGGAAAACCGTGGATCGAGGACCTTTACCGCATTCCCAGTCAGCGCATCAAAGTTGAATTTCATCCAGCCGAGCCAGAGGGATCCGCGGCCGAATTAACTACGGAGGTCCTGTACACTCTGTTCCGCAAATATGGCAAACTTCGGGATATCGAAAGGCAACCTCCAGACTCCAAAATAGCCCCAAGGTATGCCCTAGTGGAGTTCACTCGTCCTAGCAATGCTGTTATGGCGAAGAGCTGCATCCATGGATTCACGATACCTCCGAAGGAAGGCGGAGGTAAGTCTGGCACGCGCGTGAAGATCAAATATGAACGGAAGATCCGCCTGTCTATGTTCAAAGACTGGCTGTTGAATCATCCCCGTTTGGTGATTCCCGCTCTCGCCGCTCTTATTGCGGCTATCACGGTGACCGTCTTCGACCCAATCCGTACCTTCTTCATCAAGCTGAAGATTAAAGCAACTCTCCATACTGAAGGAAGCAAATTCGTGAAATGGGTCCGGTACCAAGTCAGCAAAGCGAATATCTACTTCGGGCAGAGCAACTCCGATAGTCGCAGACTGACAGCAATTTGGGAGGACCGACAAAGCGATATCGCTCAGCTCCAGTCCTGGTTGACGGAGAACTTGGAAACTTTTATCGTGATCCACGGGCCTCGCGGCTCAGGAAAGCGCGAGCTGGTTCTCGACCGGACTCTCAAAGACCATAAGTACAAGCTCGTCATCGATTGCAAACAGATTCAAGACGCTAAGGGTGACACGTCCAAGATTGCTCGTGCGGCTAGCCAAGTAGGCTACCGGCCAATGTTCTCATGGATGAATAGCATCAGCAGTTTCATCGACCTTGCTGCGCAGGGAATGATTGGAACAAAGGCTGGCTTTTCCGAAACCCTTGATGCTCAGCTTAGTAATATCTGGCAAAATACTGCCATAGCCCTGAAAGGAATTACGTTAGAGAACCGAAAGAAGACTGATCCAGACGCACAGCTTACGGACGAGGAGTTTTTGGAAGCCCATCCCGAGCTACGTCCTGTTGTGGTCATTGACAACTACCTGCACAACAACGCCGAGGGCGGCGTGGTGTATGACAAGATCACAGAGTGGGCTGCTGGGTTAACCACAGGGAATATTGCGCATGTCATTTTCCTGACCACCGACGTTTCATTCTCAAAACCTCTGAGTAAAGCTTTGCCGAACTCGGTCTTCCGAACAATCTCCCTGGGCGATTGCTCCCTTGAAGTTGGCCGACGATTCGTCCTCAGCCACCTGGAGCAGGAAGCAAAGAATAAGAACAAGCCTGCGCAGAAAGAGGAGGACTTGACAGAACTAGATAGCTGTATTGCGGTGTTAGGAGGACGAGTGACGGACCTTGAGTTCATGGCACATCGCATTGAGGCTGGCGAAACACCGCGAGGTAAGTTCGCTGAACTTGTTTATATCCAGTACTAAATTGCAACAGGAGCGGTTAGCCGAATCGTGGAACAATCAGCTTCGGAAATATTGAAAATGTTCATCCTGAGCCCTGAGACGGATTCGCAGCAGTGGAACCATCAGCAGGCGTGGCACCTGATAAAAACGCTGGCACATTCCAAAGACGGCAGTGTGCCGTACAACCAGGTCGTTCAATCTGACTTATTCAAATCCGATGGCCAGACGGCTCTCCGAGCACTTGAGCAGGCGGAGCTCATCTCCATTGCCACCGTGAATGGATCACCTGAGCGGGTGAAGCCTGGACGACCTGTTTACCAGGCAGTATTCAAGCGGTTGACAGAGAACAAGACCTTGAGTAGTCGGCTGGACCTCGAGATTTTATCGCAGCTGATCAGCAAAGAAAACAAGAGCATTGGAACGTATGAAGAAGAGCTCCTCCTGCTTGGCAAGCTCCCGAAGCAGCCACGAGAAATCACTGGGAGAATTCAGTGGCTGTTGAATAAGGTATACAGTTCGCAGAACAAGATCAGCAAGTATGAAGCTGAGGGCGCGGTGCTCCAGAAGGTTTTGTCAAGCGAGCATTGATTGAGAGCTATTTCCGAAAGTGTTGATGCTGTAATGTACTCTGTAAATCTGGACTGAAGCATTCACAATTAACCTGAAATATTCTTCTTGCTTAAGAACTCCACGCCAACAGCCACAGTCTATCTTGTAGTTAGAAGGATTACTTATTTAGTTAATCAAATAGTATTGATAGATATGTGTAACGCTCCAATTGGGCACAGGTAGACCGCTAGCAGGCAGCAAAATGGCTGCTTTGGCCGCTGTTTTACTACTCGCAGTCCTGCTACTTAATAGTTTTATATTATATATACCTAATTATATTCATTTTATTAGTCTAGATTAGGTGGTGGTTGAGATAGTTAATTTGAAAAATAGACATTTAATATGGAATACCAAGGTGATCGGTTCGGTTGGGTGATCGACTCGCTTGGGAAAGACGTTACTTCCAATACGTGCCACTTTCGAGCAGGTTTGGCCAACTTCTCACACTACTCATGAGATTTTGAAGCTCATACTTCTCACACCATCATGTCTGCAAAGTAGGTATCTACTCGCTCTTCACATCTTTCACATGCATTCATATATCCTGGCTATCTACTCCAGTTTTCTTGCAGCAAATTCTAGAGATACACAAGGGGACAATGAACACAATACTCGTACAGGCAATCGACGATAGGATGCAGCCAAAATTGTTGGGCGCAGTGGCAACCCTCACTGTAGCTTTAATTCTTATCCTCACACGCATCTTCAGTGGCTTTCAGAGCCGCACAGGGAAGACGAGCTGCTCGCAAGCGCGCCGACCCAGGGTTGTGCCGTATTGGATTCCATGGCTGGGACATAGCTTATCATTTGCTCGAAATTACATAGGCTTTCTTGAAAAGGCGAGGTCAGTATATTACACGTCGTTCAGGGCAAAATCTGACAACAGTAGGAATCGCATGAATGAGCCCGTATTTGGCATATTGTTGGGCGGCGCACGCCATATTATTGTCATGTCGCCGTCGATGATCAAGTCTGTTCTCTTATTTAGAGGCATAACAACGGCGCCTCTGATTCACCATGTCTCCCAGAAGGTTTTTGGTGACAAGGGCGCGTTCAAGAAGTTGGATCCCACTGACCTCCGCGTGTTCCACCATAACATTCCTAATCAGTTCATGCACGAGCCTTCGCTGTCGCAGACTTCAGCAGCAGCGGTTCGTTTCATCCAACGGGAAACTCCGAACTTAGTGACCTTCTGCCCGGCCATCATTGACCAGATGCCATGGGAGCGTCCGGGAGACGTTACTGTCGCGGATAGAACGGATCGACACGTCTGCGAAGTGGATTTCTTTGCGCTCATCAGATACTTCGTTGGAACCACGACAACTGCTTCTATGTTCGGTCAAGCCATTCTAGAGACTTTTCCGAGCTTGCTCGAAGACATCTGGAGCATCGATGATCGGTTTCCCACACTATCTATGGGACCGCCACGCTGGTTGACGCCCATCATTTCCAGAGCATATGTTGCCCGTGACCGGCTATTAGATATGCTCACAGTATTCCATCAAGCGCTTCTATTCTGGGACGAAGGTAAAGAGATCGGGGCGGAATTTCGTGATCTGCGTGACCTCGAGGACGTCTCAGAGCCGATCAAGAAACGAGTTCGCATGGCGAAAGACCTGGGCTTGTCACCAGAAGACGCCGCTCCAGCACATCTATCCTTACTGTGGGCCATGAACGGGAACTCGCCGAACATTGTCTTCTATCACCTCCTCCACCTGTACGCTGACCCCCATCTCTTGGAGGAAATACGGAAGGAAATTGCACCGTTTGTCAAAGTATTCAGGCCGACGAGGGAAGAAACTGGCTTTCCTATCCTAGAAGCACCCAGAATTACCATCGACATCAATCGGTTGTCTGAGTGCCAACTCTTCAAGGCAACGTTCTATGAAACTCTACGCTTAGATTCGGCGGGCCTCTCTTTCCGACAGCTGACGGCAGATCTGACTGTCGCAGAATCAGAGGAAGAGGCTAAAAATGCTGGTCAACAAGGTCCACGGTCCTACAATCTCAAGAAGGGTGAGCTAATAATCATTCCTCACGGGGTCCTCCATAATAACTCCGTTCAATTCCCCAACCCCCATCAATTCGATCCTCTAAGGTTCATTCGAACCGATCCTCAAACCGGTGAGAGGCGCGCAAAGCTCGAAGGCATGACTCCATTCGGCGAAGGTATGCCCGCATGCAAAGGGAAAGCCTTTGCGGAGAAAAAGATCTTGGCTCTCTCTGCTGCCATCGTGTCTTTATGGCAGGTCGAACCGGCACATGGGGAGAAATTCAAGATTCCAGAGCACAAGATTTCCAGTGCCGCTTTTCTCCCGAAGAACGATATTCGAGTACGGATCACACCCCGTTTTGCTTCATGATGCGATGTAAGTAGTTTAAATGAGTCAATTCCGCGTGTATGTATAGAATTATGTTGCATCAAGCAATATCGACAATAAAGTGGGGAAGTTATGGAGGGCCGCCCACCAAGAGCAGGGTGCTCGCAGAGATCTTCCGGACGAATTGGCTCTTCGTTGAAACCAAGCAGGCTCCATCAATTTGACACCCAAAGGCCAATTGGAGTGACGTTGCTTCGGGAGTGGAAAAGAATCCGGAGCGGACTTGCGCCGATTGTGGTTGCATCATCCACAAGTTCAAATACGTGACCATGGAAAACAAGGATTGTATGGCTTGACTGTCTACTCTAACGCCGAATACCTCGAAGAATAAAGCACAGTCGGTCAGTAAATATGGAGCAGGATGCATCCCATCCTCCCAACGACTACGACCTCTCTACAGCAATATCCTCCACCTCCGGCCTCCGACAAGGGCTAACCTCCTACGGGGACGCCCATTTCTCACTCTTCCTCAGGAAGGTCTTCGTCAAGGCATTGGGGTACTCTGAAGATGCTCTTTCGAGGCCAATCATTGGAATCATCAACACTTACTCCGGGTTCAATCCCTGTCACGGAAACGTACCCCAGCTTATCGAAGCGGCGAAGCGAGGGATCCAGTTCAATGGCGGGCTCGCGGTTGAGTTCCCAACTATCAGTGTGCACGAGTCGTTCTCACATCCGACGAGTATGTTTCTGCGGAATCTTATGAGCATGGATACGGAGGAGATGATCCGTGCTCAACCTCTGGATGCGTGTGTCATGATTGGGGGTGTGTATTCTCCCTTTTCTCATAGAGATCTCGTTCGTATATTGATGTTGTATAGGATGTGATAAGACAGTTCCTGCGCAGCTGATGGGTGGGATATCGGCGAATAAGCCGGTATTACCGTTGATTACTGGGCCCATGATGCCTGGAAGCCATCGGGGCCAGAGGATAGGTGCCTGCACGGACTGCCGGAATAACTGGGCTTCTTTCCGTGCCGGGGAGATTGATATTGAGGAGATCTCGGCCATTAATGAGGAACTTGCTCCCACGGTTAGCACACCTTTATAGAGTCCAGTGTTGATGCTTCAGAGGCTGACGTGATTAGATCGGAACCTGCGGTGTCATGGGCACCGCTAGCACAATGGCTTGTATCACTGCGGCTCTGGGTATGATGCCACTGCGAGGAGCTTCTGCACCGGCTGTTTCTTCTGCAAGAGCTCGAGTTGCGGAAGAAACAGGCGCCAATGCCATAATAGCGGCGCGCAACAAGTGGAAGCCTCAAGATATCCTATCAAAAGAGTCCTTTCTCAACGCTATCACTGTTCTCCAAGCAATCGGGGGGTCCACAAACGCAGTCGTTCATCTCATGGCCATTGCCAATCGGAACCCCAAGACTCAGGGCGTGATTACCCTCCAAACCTTCGAAGAGGTCGGCCGCAAGACGCCTCTGCTGGTAGACCTTAAACCCAGTGGTGACAACTACATGACTGATTTCCATAACGCCGGCGGAATGTTGGCGCTCCTCCATACCCTCCGTCCACTACTACATCTCTCTGCGAAGACAATCACTGGTCAAACACTCGGCGATATCTTAGACTCCTCACCATTTCGGGAATTTCCACTCTCTCGACGGATTATCAGACCGTTATCAGACCCTCTCTACCCAGGCTCATCACTGGTTGTCCTGAGTGGTAACATAGCACCCAACGGCGCGGTCATGAAAGCTTCCGCATCGAAAGATCGTGCCCTCCTCTCTCACACCGGACCTGCAGTGGTATTCGAGGACTCCGCTGACCTAGCCAAGCGAATTGATGACCCTAACCTCGAAGTAACGGCAAACTCGGTACTCGTCCTCAAGGGCATCGGACCAATCGGCAACCCCGGTATGCCCGAAGCCGGTCTTCTCCCTATCCCACGTAAGCTTGCGTCTGCAGGTGTAAAGGATATTCTCCGTATCTCGGACGGACGGATGTCAGGTACAGCCGGGGGGACAATCATCCTGCATATCTCTCCGGAGTCGGCACTCCCTGAGTCCCCATTTGGCATTGTTCAAACAGGCGACCTCATTACATGCGACGTAGAGAAGCGAAAGCTTTCCCTAGATATTTCCAACGAGGAGCTGGGATCCCGCATCGAGGCGAGGAAGGCGGTATTTGCTCGAGAGGCGAAGCCGAAACGACGGGGTTATCGTGGGCTATATGAGCGGGCTGTCAACCAGGCGCAAGACGGTGCTGACTTTGACTTCCTTGCGGCTAATGGCGGGTCAAGTAATTAGCATTTTGCGTATCTGAAGTTATTGCACCGTTTCTACCCTTCGATGCTTGAAAGAACAAAGTAATGCATGGTTGCCCTGACCCTGTGCCCTAAGCCCTCATATTACTTGATTAGGAAGGAACGCGTCGCGCCCAACGCGTCGTCTCATCCGCGGCGCTCCCTCTGCATTGCCAATGTCAATTGTCTTGGACATCAGCGATGACATGCTGAAAAGAGTACGGTGGCCCCATCGTCTCATTTCAGTTTTCTGTTGAAAGTCCCTCACAATGTCCGAACCGATGCGACCTCGGGGTCGGCCAGCCCGTACGTACCCTGTTTGACTTAACCCATCTCATGAAGACTTGGCTCCAGGAACTGACATGCTCGACCTCGAACGTAATCAGATACCCCCGGACCGACAGTCCTAACATATACCCCGGATGGCCGATACATTATCACCGGAGGCTCAAATTCTGCGATCCGTATATACACCGTTGGACAGGATGGGGAGCCGAAGACCGTTGAGGAGGGAGCCGATGGACATCTTGGGATTGGTGCTACAGTATGCCATTGCGCGGAATACATCTTACGAGACTTGGTAGCTAATATACACAGAATGAGTACTTCTTCATGGGCGCTGAAGACGGGACGGTCTGGCAATACGAGGTTCATTCGGGACGCATGGAAAAGTTACTGGTCCGCTGTGCGTTGCCTGTGCGAGATATCGGGATTACGAAAGATAGAGAGTGGGTTGCTGTTGCGAGCGAGTGAGTCACTTACCACCTAACTTATGATGCCATGCGACGGCTAATGACGGGGCAGTGAACTCACGGTAAAATTGGTGAACATCGAGGATATGACCAAGGTCAAGTACCTGCGTGAGCAGGCGAAGGGGACGAAGCATATTACATTCGATCCGAACGGACGGTTCGTGGCAGTCTCGTGTACGGATGGAATTGTGTACCTGTATTCTCTGGACGCAGAAGAGCCAGAACTTGTACGAAAGCTTGACGGCGTGATTCGACGACTTGAGCCGGAAGACGAAGCGACCGCGAGAGTGGTGTGGCATCCTGACGGGACGGCGTTCGCGACGGCCGAGGCGACGAGGGACGTAGCCGTGTTCTCCGTTGGCGAGTGGAAGAAGGAGATGACTTTCTCTGGAGGCCACAATGGGGATATCACGGCTGTGAGCTGGTCTCCTAACGGGGCGCTTCTTGTGACGGCTGCCAAAGACGGGCAGGTTCTTCTCTGGGATAGCAAGACGCAGAAAATTCTACGGCAATATGACTTGCCAAACGTGATCAACGTCGACTGGCATCCGACGAAAAACGCGCTATCGCTTACTACGTCCGACGGAGAGCTTTTCATCTATGATGGTTTTTTGTCCAAAGACCATCAGCCTTTCCTTCAGAAGCCCCTGCAAGCAGCTCCTATTTTCCCCGGCGCATTGACTGAGATCTCCGATAATGCGAGACGACCGTTGGCGAATCGACCGAAGGAGGCGCAACGTAGGGAGAGGCTGGGTAGCCCTGACTCTCTCGATGATATCCTAGGATACGACGAAGACATGGATGACTTTGTTGACGACGACGATGGGGCGGGCTATGCTGAGGGGTTAAACGGGCATGGGAAACGCACGAATGGGCATCTGGATGATATTGATGGACATGTTGGTAAGCGGGTGTTGGCGTCGTTTGCGAAACCCAATGTCCATCTTCCGCTGCAGCCGGGTAGTACGCCATGGAGGGGGAACCGCCGGTACCTTTGTAAGAGACCATTCATCATATTACGAGATATGGACTAACAGATGCAGGCTTGAACTTGACGGGTGCCGTCTGGACTGTTGATCAGGAAACTCACAACACGGTGACGGTAGAGTTCTACGACCGAGAGCTGCATCGCGATTTCCACTTTACGGACCCCTATTTGTATGACCGAGCGTGCCTGAGTATGTCATGCCTGAATTGAGTTTATACAGTCACTAACAAGCGTAGATGAACATGGAGCTCTGTTTTCCAACAACCCGAGTGACGGTCCAGCTACGATATTTTACCGTCCGCATGAGACATGGACCACACGAGCGGACTGGAGGACTCAGCTTCCGGAGGGAGAACACATTAGAGGTATGAAGGCCGCTGAATTAGGAGGACTGAGCTAATAGAACCAGCGCTGGCGCTAAGTGAATCATACATCGTTGCGGTGACGACGAAAGACTACGTGCGAGTGTACACATTATATGGGACGCCTTTCAAGGTATACAGGCAGAAGAGCCCAGCTGTGACTTGCGCCGCCTGGCGAGACTATGTCATGACCATCGGGAACGGTCCACTCGGAAGCGATGGGCGGACGGCAACGCTACGGTACTCAGTTGAAAACGTCAAACGCGATGAGATTTGCCAGAATGAGGACGTCGTTGCTATCCCCGAGGGTTCGGAACTAAAGAGCGTCTTTTTCTCGGACAGAGGAGTGAGTACAGAAACCGTGCTATCGAAACTTGGCTGACTGAGTAGGATCCCTGTATCTACGACTCGGAAGGCGTGCTACTGGTTCTCCAGCATTGGCGCACACCAGGCCAGGCGCGCTGGGTTCCACTTCTCGACACAAAGCAGCTGGAGCGTTTGGCAACCGGACGCAAGGAGGAGACATACTGGCCTATCGCAGTCGCGCAAGACAAGTTTCACTGCATCATCTTGAAAGGAGGTGATCGATACCCCTACTTCCCGCGGCCGATGCTCAGTGAATTCGAGTTCCGGATACCGATCTCCGACAAGCCCGGGAAAGCGCAAGAGGACGAGGAGGAGGGCGCTTCTCGCAACGATAATATGCGCTTAGAAGAGTCTTTTGTCCGGGGTAACGTTTTGCTCTCACTCTTCAAAGATCTAATCTCATCTACGCATGCGACGGCAACGCAACGCGCGGAACTCTCGCGGAAGGAATTAGAACTCGACAAGGTCCTCCTGCAGCTCTTAGCTATTGAATGTCGCGAGGGCGAAGACCGTGGTATGAAGGCGCTGGAACTGGTGCATATGATGAAAGACCGCAACGGCAAGATGGTTGAGGCTGCCGTCAAAGTTGCGCAGCGGTATGGTCGAGGTGTGCTGGAGGATAAGATCCGAGACCTGGCTGAGCGGCGATATACAGGGGAGGACGATGATGATGAACTGGCTTGAGATTTACGATTGTATGACCAGCTTAAGATTGCACTTGAAAAATTGATACCATATATAGCCTAGATTTTTAATGGCATTGTTGCGCCTTATCCTGGTTGATTCTGAGTGGCCAGCCCTCCGACGTCATCGCTCAATTGGAGTCTTTTTTTCCGTCCAAACTTCGGCCGGCTCCTCTTCCATTTCTTTCTCGCTCGACCTCCGTCTGTACTCTATAAAAAAAGCGCCTTCCGATGCATTAATCAAATATTAATCACTATTCGCGATGCCGAAGCTCGCCATTCCTCACTCTATCCCTGCATCCACCTCCTACTCCTCAACCTCCCATATTCTTCGCGCCCGCCGCCAACCACACTCCCGACCAAGATCAAGGGCCGCATCCTCACACATCCGACCTCTAGCCCACGCGCAAAACCGTCATGATATCCCGCTCTACCGCAATCCGAGCTCATCCTCTTCCTCTCGGTCTTCCTCGAATCCGCTGCCCCTCCTCCCATCCCAATCGTCTCCAGGATTTACCTTCGAATACTCCCTGACCGATGACTTGAATTCACAAAACCAAGACCATAAACCGCCTGATGAACGGGTTATTAAGCTTGGGAAAAGTACGTCTCCTCCTGCTTCCTACTACGCCTATTGGAGGGTAGGAACGACTAACATGGGTCAACTTTGCGCAGCACTCCGAATCCTCTCCCCGCTCCTCCCAACAATCCTCACAAACCCGCTTCCGCCGCATATCCTCTCCCCCAACGTGACACTACATCTGTTTCCGTCGACGCATCCGCACTTACCAACGGTTAAGGGACGAACATTGTACCGCGCAGCGCTATGGGCCGTCCCCGTTGCATGGAGCAGTGTCCCCCTCGTTGGGAATGTGAAATTGCAGATACTGAGCGAGAGGATGGTTCGTGCAGGGACGGTCCTCGACGGCCATGTTCATGCGGCCGCACATGGACAGGATGGAGATGGCGGGGGATGTGGAGGGGATGAGAGGCTTGTTGTTCGATGGAGGACCGAGCAGACGGCTTCTTCCTCATCCTCCTCGACAGTGCAGTCAACATCTTCATCGGCCAATCCGAAGCATCAACCGGACACGGGCAACTCCGGCCTGAATAAAACCGAAGGCGGAAGTGGAACAAACAAGGGATTGAGCATGCTACTCGGCGGCGACGCCCCGATCTTCAAACTCTCCAGCGAAGACCAGTTCACGGGTCTGTTTATCTTCTCGTTTGACGAGGAGGGCCGCGTGCTGACGCAGACGATCGAACACGCGGAGGATGCAAGTGGGTGGGAGCGCACGGCGAAGTTCGTGACGCTGACGGATTGGCTGATTGGCAAGGCGCGCGGGTCGTTGGACCCTGGTCCTGCGCCGCCGGGACTGGTGGGCTGTTCCGGTTCGAACCTGGGACCGTCTGGGGGTGGGCTTTCAGTGTATTATCCAGGCCGAGATCGAGATCGAGATCGAAATCTGGGTCATTGGCGTGGAGGAGGGAGGGAGGGAGGCGCGAGGATAGGTAACTGAGTTTAACCTTTTCTCGGCTTACGGGTAGAGTGGGAGTTGTACGATGGACCATCTCCTTTCTTGACTTTAATTATACGGCTGTACTATATGTCTATCATCTATACCCAAATGAATCTCCTGCAGGTGCAATGCGTTTCCAACTTCCCGTCCAGCGGCTAAATTGAACAAATACTAGATACAATATAGTTGAGAGAAGATACTCCTCCACAGGGGTGATACCACATCCTGAAAAGGAACCCATCCAACATCCATCTACTCCCTCTTCACCTCTGTCCTCGGCGCTCTCAACCCAAAAAAGACACCTACACAAACCCCCGCCATAACAACACTACCCGTCAAATACGCAACCTCCCTCCCCACCCACCAGAACAACGAACAGAAGAGTATCGGCCCCGCCGCGCGTCCCACCTGTCCCCAGCTCCTCAGCCGCCCCAGAACAACGCCCCTCTCCTCCTCCGACGCCTCCAGACTCCCCAGACTGTTCAGACCAGTCACGACCGTTGCGCTGGTCACCGCGAGCAACGCAGCAGCGGCGTAGAGGCCCGGTAGGCTTGAGACTCGAGAGAGGAGGAAGAACGAGATCGTGGCGCAGACGACCCCGATTCGCACCGTTAGGAGCGGTGGGAGACGTCGGACGACGGAGCCCTGCAGGATGGAGGCGATAAGCCCCATTGTTGAGAGGAGGCGGCCGTTCAGGGCGGAGGGGGAGGCTGTGGAGGTCGTGTAGAATGTTGCTGTTAAGAAGGGGAGTGAGAATTCCATTCCTGAGAAGGGCAGGAGGAAGAGGAGGTGGAGGATGTTTAGGATAGCGGGGTTATTGGTGTGTTTGCCGGGGGCTAGCTTTGGTTTTTCTGTTGATGGCTTGGAATCCTTTGTCCAGGAGGAGGACGAAGTTTGCGACAGCTTTGTGAGTCGGGGATGCGTCTCGGGGAGGCAAGCGTAGATGTAGACGGTTTCAAGCACTATGAGGAGAAGGGAGACGGACGCTGCCGTGGCGAACGGATTGGCCTTGACGGTCGTGATACTGGAGAGAAAGGCACCGAGTGCTGGGCCGCAGGTGAATGCAATACTGAAGCACGCACCTACGAGGGCCATGGTCGACCCACGTTGACTCGGGTCACTTATATCCGTTGCGATCGCGTGCGCGAGCTGGACATTGCCCTCGCTCAGGCCACCGACCACGCGACTCGCCAGGAAGGTGCGGAAGTCCGTCGCGGCAACCCAGAGCGCGACGCTGAGCGTGTTTCCGACCATGGAGGCGAGGAGGGCTGTGCGGCGGCCGTGCTTGTCTGATAGGCGGCCGATGAAGGGGGCGGCGATTGCTTGGAGGAGAGAGAAGAGGGAGCCCAGGGCACCGCCGAGGAGGACAATATCATAGCGCGAATCGATGGGCTTTGCGAACGAGTTCTTGTAGGCATTGAGATAGTGGAAGACGCGATTCAAGGTGGAGGTTGGCGCGGGGTCTTGGGTGCAGTAGAAAGAGAGGAGAGATGGGAAGAGGGGGAGTATAAATGTGAATGAGATCTATGAAGTAGATGTTAGAAGAGTCACGATACGGGAATAGGGGATGGCTACCAGGTCGAGGAGCAAGGAGGCCATCAAGACCTTGAGGATCTTCTTGCGCTGGTCCGCGGGCACGGCCATATTGTGGGCGATGCAGAAGCAAACTGAGGAAGGATGCCTTTAGAGAAGAGAGAGAGGAAGGAGACTCATCGAAGAAATATCTCGAAGGGTTCAGCTGAGGCAAGCTGGCTTCAAGTGCTCCATGACAATAATAATAGAAATTAAAAAATAAATAAATAAATAAATAAAAATAAAAAGGCCAGCAAACATTATGTCATTCTGCGACTATTTGTCCTCCATGGATCTCAAATCATCTCCCCCAATCAGAAACAGCCTCCGAATACACAAGACATCCATCAGCCACTCTCAGCTCTTCCCAGCCTTGCCTCCTGGGTCTGATGGTGGACGGACTCCGGCGACTCGAAACAAGGTCTGGTTCATCAAATGTCCGCCTCGATCGGCCTGCTTCATCTGCCGTGCCTCGGCCTCCACCTCGGGATGCAAAGCGCAGAACTCATCCCAAGAGACGAGGGAACCACAAAGGCCGGATTTTCTCTCATTAGAACTACATGGGGAAGATTGTCTTTCGGCGTAAGCAATTGACGCCGGACACGGATATATCTTAACTCAACCTCCTCGTTGAGTGTGTGGCGTATGAGTATCCGTATCAGGAATCCAATCCATACCTACCAGTATACTATAAACCAGTCCACGGTATTGGGGAGAATAGCTCGATTCGGTAAGCAGCATTCAAGCTGGAGCTCATATTTTCCTCAGTGGATTGAGTTATCTGAGCCCAAGACCCTACCCACGTCCGGGTGCCCAAATTAGGCATATCATACTTGCTTCAAAAGCACCCAGGGTATGAGAGCGTTGGACCGTGGGAGGGGTACTCCGGGGGTATGCAACGGACGAAGAGGACAGATGCACGCATATTCGAGGCCAGAAATCTGCCAACCATCAATTCATCCATCCTTACTATCTCCTGTCTATCCAGCCCAGTCGACACCCTCTTCGCCCACCATGTCAACTGCCCAACCCGCTTCTCCAAGCTTTATATGTCGATAAGATGAGCCAAACTAAATTACAGGTCGAAGGGAAGATATGTGGGTATTGAGAAGGGAATCGACGCGCTGTAGCCATCACGAACGTAGAATGAGCGCACCATTCGGATCACAGTAAATAGAAACAAGATATCAAGAGATATGGAAGAGCATCATATGCACGCTCAATAACTGCAACACAAGCAGCAAAAGAAACTTTTGTGCAGTAGCCATCCGGAAATCAAGGAGAAAAAAAAATCCCGAGTAAAACTCCGGACCAGGGTAACCTCTCCCTGCAAAGTCTTGTTGTAATCATTTCGAAAAATTCATAGAATTCGTGAACCATAACACCACCGTTACCCGTGAAGAGATTATGAGAGAAGGGAAATAGACATCGACAAGGCCGAGAAGGAGGTCGTGGGTAGAAAGACAGACCGTATCTGTGGATGAAAGAGAATGGCTCCGCCGTTCAGAATGTGGATAAGTATTTGTTCGTCGGTTGCAGCTATTGAGGCGCGGCGGGCGCGGCGGGAGCACCGTTGGGTCCTCCACGTCCACGACCACCACGGCCCCGACCACGACCGCGGCCATCACCACGACCACGTCCTCGGAATCCATCGCCGCCACGCCCACGGCCGCGGCCACGGCCACGGAAGCTAGGTTGTCTCTGATGATGGTGGACGACCTGCTTGAAGTCGTCGCCGCCAGCCTTGGCAGGTGCTGCGCTTGCTTCTGTCACTACGTCGGCGTCGTTGTTTGCAATAGTTGCCTGAAGGCCAGTATCGGTTTCGGCAGGGTCTCGGGGAACTTCAACAAAGCCCTCTGTATTCGTGGATGACGCAAGAGGATCGGTGTGGGGCTCCCAGGCCGCTTCCGCGACGGCGTTCGCACCATCAGACACGAGAGTCTGTGGAGGGGGAGGGATATTCTCGGCTTCGGTCGTGGGACCCGCGATGTCCGTTGTAGCAGCTGCAGCGACATAGGTCGGGTCCTGGAGCTCGGTGTAGGCGGCGTTCGCGGTGGTAGGATCGGTCGCTGGCGCTGCTTCTGGAGCTGGCTCTTCGGTAGAGATCTGCTCCTCGGAGAGTTTTTTGACTTTTGAGTCTGCAGAAAAAGTCAGTCTCAACGCCGAGGAAGGGTTCAAGGTAGCCTTACAAGTGACTTCGAGCGTGTGCCCCTCAACGCTGACGATATTCTCATCCACGCCACCAATGAGCTTCTGCATCGATGCAACCGCATCCATAGAGCCACCATACACCTGATACAGAACGCCCTCGAAAGCGCGGGACTCGGGAGAAGATTCATCTCCGGAGAGCCTCATAGTTGCGGCAGCGCAAAGGAACTTGCTCAAGCTCAGTAACTGCTTGCTGAAGTCGTCCTTCTTTGGCTCGGGGACAGCGCTCGCGGCCTTCTCCCGCAGAGACTCCAGCTCTTCCTTGTATGCCTTCTCCAGCTCAGCCTTCTGGTTGGCCTGCCGCTGCTCAAGGAATGCGGCGAAGTCCTTGAAGTGAGCAATCTGCTCCTCGAGATGCTCAATGGTGGCCTGCAGGGCGGGCTTCTTCAGCGCCTGCGCTTTCTGGTCGTTATTTATTTTGTTCTCCTCAACCAACTCGTCGAGCGATTTTTCCGGGTTTTCGGCGATGATAGCATCAACCTTTGCGGTTGCGTTCTAGATCGGATAGCGTGAGTTACGAGTTTAGAAAGCAAGGTACATCGGCAGAAACTTACTCGCTTCTTCAAGGCATTGCGCAAGCTCCTGTCCGTCCAGTTAGCACCGTGTCCGATCCCGATACAGAGTTGCATAGGAAACCACAGGACCCGCGAATATGAGCTCGGGACGATCATACTTCTGTAGTTCTTTATAGCGGGGATATTCCGCAAGTGCCGGAGAAGAGGTAGCGGTAGGAGCTGCGGTCGAATTGGTAACACTGTCCAGCTTTGCTTCTGAGGGAGAGGGAGATTGTGCAGCGGTGTCGGCAGACATTATGTGGGTCGAAGAGCGCCTTAACTTGACTCTCGCGGGCGTAGTATGTGGAAATTAAGATGATAAAGAAGGAAGAGAATATTATGAGATGAGACGGAGCTGAAAAAAAGCTCAAGCAGCTGGTTATGGGATTGCCAGTCAAACTGAACAGAGGAGAGGAAGAACTGACGTGTAGAAACGAGTGGAGGGCAGAAGAAAGCAAGGCGGGTCGCCGACGCCAAACCTCAGCGCCGCCTTAAATTGTCGCGTGCTGCGGGCGACCAGCCCAACACCACACAACGTGGTTTCATTATCAAGTGTCTCTGTACTGAGTAGGCTTGGAGCAACTGATTGTTCATGGGTCTCATGGACACTTTGCAAGATACAAAGGGACGGAGCTTTAGGTCTCAAGTTACGAAAGACTGTATTTTCTGACAACAAACGTACAATAATTGGGTATCTTAACTTTGATAACATATAACGCCATTCACTCTAATAACCCATTACCTTCATTCAACATCTAGGATGAAGAGCCCGTTCAAACCGTGAGGCCTGTAGAGCGTCACGCAATAACGCCCTGACAATTGCCTTGGTCACAACTCGCAAATCCTCCGGAAAGCTTCATATCGCGAAGGGAACCATCAGTCAACCCTTGAACTTTCGTAGCGTTTTCTGCGTGCCCAAAGACACCTTGGTTAGTTGCATCCAAACGCAGCAGCCTGTTGTCAAGCGACGTACCTCGGTCACCTTCCGTACGGAATTCGCACTAATATTCTTTTCACCCGCCTTGCGCGATCGGATGGAGGCTTCACGCATCAACCTGGTCTCATTAGAACTGCTCCGCTCGTGGTGGGATACGCGTTGTCACTGTGCAAAACACCGAGGAATTCGAAGGGCACGGGCTGAGGTAGGCAATCGACTTACTCTTGCATAAAGAGCATGTAATCGAGGAATATCTAGTGATAATAATTTCGTCGTTAGCAAGTTTTCGGGAATGATGGTGCCTTTTCGCTGCATGTCTGTTTACCAGGATATCGGCATTTTTGCTCAAGCTGCGGTTTGCCTGAGCTTTGACTATCCGCTTGACTGTTGCGCGAGGATAAAGCTTCTGGGTAGCTGCCATTGCCCTTGTATATGACGGGGATTGACCAAAGATTGGGCGAGTTGTAGATTCATGCTGATGCCAGCGGGGGCTTTGCTTGCCAACTGAGGTCACGTTACATAATCTATCTACTATCGTTCCCCACCGGCAGCTTTGCTGGGCTTTCGGAATCTGACCGAGAATATTGTATTTCAGATACCATACAGACGGTACGCCTCCTCATAGAAGCAACACACTGTACCGATGCCCCGAGGTTTTGGAGGTTTTGAAAACGATTAGCGGATGGAGTTGTTATATATTGGGAATGTAGTATGTATATTAACAAACAGATCTCTAAATGGTGAACCCGAATCCGGTTCTGAAAAGTTCTGAAAAGTTCTATCCTGCCAACCGCCTTCGTTGAAGATATTTCCATACGTAGAAAGCCGCAAACGACCCGACGGCCATCCTCCAAACAACGAAAACATATAGAGCGACGCGGATCTTCTGATAGTAGCCCCGAAGCATGATGCCTACTGCATAGGCGCTCCCGTCAGGGCTCTTGTCCGACGACCCATAATATCTTCCCACCCCAAGCCCGCCGATGCCGACTTGGTTACGATCATTTTTCTCCTTACTCACTGGCAGGGCGGCAGTTTCCCCATCAACGGCGGTGTCGTTCGGTTGCGGCCGAGCACCAAATTTGACATGATGCACATTGCGTTTCCGTAGTTGGTAGGTAAGGAGATTCACGATGAAACGCAAATCCGGCGAGGTGAAGTTGGGGTAGTTCCAGAGCTGGACGGCAGTGTGAGGAGGTAGCATATCGAGAAAATCGGCTAGTATGCCGAGTGTCAAGCCCCAGAGAAGAAGCGGTGGGCTCTGGTCCGTGGCTCGTTGTGGTCCACACACCCAAGACTTACATCTCTGCAGCAATGTGGTGGCCCGAACAGCCTCAATATTGCGTTTGAGATTTATACTACATTGGAGGGTCTCAGTGGGATTCAACTCAATCGCGGAGAATTGCATATATCCCATCATTGATCGGCTCGCGAGGCGCGCCATGAGCCCACCAGTACTGGCAATCCGTTGCGTCATGTCGACATGTTCTACCGTTCGTGAAGACGGAGAAAGGAGGACGTTCAGAGAGACCCAGTGCGTCGATGCCACCTCGGAGGGTTGCAGTGCGAGGGAGGGAGAGTCGCAACTGGTCAGCAGGAAAACGTACGGGCACAGGACCATCAACCTTGGAAGATTCAGTTAACTTCGTCTTAGATCCAGGCAGGAGAAGAGCATACGGTACACTACCCCAGCTTGATGTTACGACTCTTTCGGGTAGATTCCCCACGGAGATGTAGTCATCCGTTGTCAGGTCGAGGCCTACCTCTTCCGAGGCTTCTCGAATTGCGGCCGCTCGGTCATCTGCGTCCTCTGGATCTCGCTTTCCTCCTGGGAGAGCAACATGGCCGGTCCAGCGATCCCCTACACGCGACGCCCTTTTGATGAATAGGACCTCGGGATCTCCATTCTGTACCCACGGCTGCGAGAAAAAGGTATCTAGCTGTTGGTTGACTGGGGCGCTGGTATCGTTTCCGGGAAGCGAAGATCGATCTAGCAGATGGTTGAATGTCGGGCGGACTCGAAGGACCAGAGCAACGGAGGCTCGTTTCTTGCACTGGGGAGGGTTGGGGACATGGGGATAGGGATTCTGATGGAGCTCTTGTAGGACGGTGTGGAGCGATTGGGAGAGCGAAACCGGCTCGGGTGCCGGGATTGCATTCGATGTCATCTATTTGCCGGCTGTCTAATATAAAGGTGACAGGTTTGTATCAAGGGTTGTATAGAGGTACGCAGGGTATGAGCATGGCTGACCAGGGATTGCTTGAGAAAGAAGTTGGAAGGGTCCCTCTAGCTTCAAGAATATGTGCGGAGAGCGAGTGAGTGTCCGAGGTAAAGTTGTCAAAAATTACCACGAGTGTATCGCTCGGTAGATGTCACGGGAATACCAAAAACGGTCGACCTGGTGCGGTATCGCCACCTCGTGTCCGATTGGCCAAGGCAGGGAGAGCTCTCCGTCGCACGTGCCTCAATGCAGCGATAGAAAGCGACCAAGACATCAGCTAAGGAGACAAGAGTGGAACAGCTATATTAGTTGGAACCCCCCCTTCCTCTGCTTGAACCGAAAGTTGATTTCAAACGATCTGAGGAATCGGCCTCTTCACAGTTGACTTTCGCTGGAGAGTCCTTGGTCACTCTCTGCTCACCCTTCGATTGGTGGCTCTCGCCTTTCAAGCTCTTTCATCGCAGTCTCGCCAAACCCCACTTTGAAACAATTGTGCTGGGATGCGTTTCGGCAAGACCCTGAGGAACTCTGTCTACCCTCCATGGAGCAAGAATTACATCGATTATCACAAACTCAAGAGTTTGCTGAGGGAGCATGATGTCATTGGTGATGAGAGCGACACGGATACGTCGTGGACCGAACAGGACGAGGAGGCGTTTGTTCAGGAATTACTCAACGTGCAATTGGATAAGGTGAATGCGTTTCAGGTACAGACTTCGCAGCAATTGAGGGATCGGACCACCGCGTGTGAAGACAAGCTTCGACCTTTGGCTGGCACTGGAGAGCAGAATGCTGCAACCGTTGATGAAGAGGAGAAGGTCAGGATTGCTTCGGAGGTCCTGACGGAACTGGATGACATTACCAAGGAAGTTAGCGAGTTGGAGAAGTACAGTCGAATCAACTTCACGGGTTTTCTGAAAGCCGCAAAGAAACATGACCGGAAACGAGGTGCCCGGTACCGCGTCAAGCCTCTGCTCCAAGTCCGCTTGTCACAGCTGCCATTCAATTCGGAAGATTACTCGCCGCTCGTCCGCAGGCTGTCGGTGATGTACTCTTTCGTGCGCGAGATTCTGAGCGCTAGCACCATTGAGCCGGAACCTCGCCTCGGCAAGGACAATTATTCGTCATTCAAGTTCTGGATTCATGCGGATAACCTTTTGGAGGTTAAGACGCTTATTCTTCGGAAACTGCCAGTTCTGATCTACAACCCTAAATCTTCAAAGGAGCTAGAGAGTCACGCGGACGACCCTACTATCACATCGCTGTACTTTGATAACCCTCAGTTCGACCTCTACACGCAGAAAGTCGCTCGAAACCATGAAGCCGGGTCGTTAAGGCTGCGATGGACGGGCAACCTGAATGAAAAGCCCGCTATCTATTTGGAGAAAAAGATCGTGACGAGCGATGACCTCAGCAAGGAAATAAAGGTCCAGCTGAAGCAGAAGCATGTGAAGGAATTCCTCGATGGAGACTATCGATTAGAGAAGCAGGTCCATCGAATGGAGGGGATGGGGAATGGAGAGACGGCGCACGCAGAATCTCTAAAACAGGACGTGAAGGAGCTACAAACCTTCATCAAGGAAAACAACTTGCAACCTATGCTGCGGGCAAACTATACCCGTACAGCCTTCCAGATCCCGGGCGATGACCGGATCCGAATATCTCTCGACACCAATTTGGCACTGATCAGAGAGGACTCCCTGGATGATGAGCGTCCTTGCCGCGATCCCAACGAGTGGCACCGTACCGACATTGACGACGCCGGGATGGAGTTCCCATTTACCTCCATTAGGACCGGCGAGATAGTTCGGTTCCCCCACGGCCTACTAGAAATCAAGTTACGAGGGACTGCCGCGCATAATTCAGAGTGGGTGAAGGATCTGATGGTTTCTCACCTCGTCAAGGAAGCTCCGCGCTTCTCCAAGTTCGTTCATGGTATCGCGCAGCTTTTTGAGGACCATGTCAACAGCTTCCCCTTCTGGCTCCCTGAGCTTGATAAGGATATTAGGCGTGACCCCGAAACCGCATTCCACGAAGAGCAAGAACGCCAGGCCAAGCACGCTGAAGAGGATATGGCCGTGGGGAGCTTCCTAGGGACCAGAGCGAGTCCGACTGCACGGCCTCTTGTTGGATCGCCGATAACGAGGTTTACGGATCTAGAGCCTCCCACTCGCCCCCAAGAGGTGCCGCAATCTATGGCCCCTCGTCCGAGTGTAGTGCAGGATCATGGCCTTGAGCGAGAGCGTGAACGAGATCGAGAACGTCAGGAAGAGCCGGCACTTATTCCACGAGAGGAGGAGCAGAATATTACACAATCTCGTTTAGCAGTTCTATTTCCCTCATTCTCCGGATACTATCGCACGAAACGATCGTCTGTTGTTTTGCCGCCGGGCGTACAGGAACCGGGAACATGGATCAAGGATGCAGGGCCGGTCCGTGTCGAAACCAAGGTTTGGCTTGCCAACCAACGGACATTCATCAAATGGCTGCACATAAGTATCCTGCTGTCTTCCCTCTCTCTTGGCCTGTATAATGCGGCGGGAAAGCACAACGATATCGCACGCGCCCTCTCCATAGTTTACACCTGCTTTGCCATATTCTCCGCTGCATGGGGGTGGTACATGCACGAGATGCGCGCGAGGCTCATTCGGCAACGAAGTGGCCGCGATCTTGACAACACATTTGGTCCGATAGTCGTATGTGTCGGGTTGGCTGTCGCCCTCGTCCTCAACTTTGCTTTCAAGGTACCTCCCTCCACTTCTTTCCAGGGATGTTAGCTCAGAACTAACATGCAGTACTAGTACACCTCCACGCTCGAAAAGCTCCGCGCTAACCTGCCCGCTGGCACTCCGGTCGTAGACCCGACTCTTTCCGTGGCTGAGAAGCCAGAGTCCTGGGAATTCGTCAACCAACAGTAGACCCTCTAGCTGGGTTGATGTACACGTTGCCCCCTCATCCTCTCCGTACAAAAGTGTACTATTATCGAATTATGCATTACGGCGTCGATGTAACTCAATATTGCAAGTTTGACTTGTGATGCCATGCTGACCAACGAACGCTACGCTTCCTGCTCAAGTTGTATCGTTATCGTTATCCTCTTATATCTAGGTGGTTACTAGGTTTTGTTTATTACGTTACGTGGAAATAACCCAATGGAGATATGAATAACTTGTGTTATCTGTCTTTAATTCAACTCTACATCGTAGATCTATTCTAGGCTAACACGATCAGGTATACTTTCTATCAGTGTGAACCCGTTCTCCAAGTAACGGCGCCCGCTCTGTATCTACGTCTTCGTCTGCACGACCATGACCATGGACTCCAGAAGAACCAAAATCTGTTGCTCCGGTTCGAGGCGTAAGCATACCCGTCGACCCCGTCGTCGATTGATAGATAATACTCGGCTCGTAACCGTCAAACGTTCGCCTACACCGCGTAGTATCAGCACGCATATACCAAGGAAGAAGACCTTCCAGGCAAGCCAGTTCGGTTCGAACAGGGGTAGTCTGCTTTGGTGTGGTGATGATAATGATGCCAATGGGACGACACAGTAGATCGCTGTCCGCATCGAGACGAAGGGGAATGGGAAAGAGAGGAAAGAGGGAAGGAAAGGGATACCTATCGAAAAACCCGCAGAACATCCACAAGTACGCCGTCCCAAGGAATGCAATGATCCACTCGAGGATCCCTGCAGAGCGGTAATCGGCGTTTTCCTCGTCAACAGTCAGGGAGAGAAATGCGACGGCAAGGAAGAGTTCAACGAGGATGAGGGAGGTGGAGAGGGTTGCACTGCACATCATGTAGTATCAGTTTCACAGACTCGATTTCGGTGGGGGTTTGGGGGAGGAACGTACAATATCCGAACTCGTAGACCCCTCCGAACGCTCCTCCCCCAGTTTCGCCCACGCCCAAAATGCGAGAGGTAAGAGACCACCTGGAGGACCTCATCTGCGTAGACAATCGCCGTACCAGCGGATTGAACCGCAAGCCCCGCGAAACAAAGACGGAGGAAGACGTGGTGGGCGGATTTATACCGGAATGTGTCCATGACCGCGAGGAGAACGAGAGCTGTGCTGGCGAGTCCGGCGGCGAAGATGGAGAGGAGGGAGATGATTTTTAGAGATTTGAGGGTTGCTTCTTCCTCTTCCTCATAGTCATTTTCGTCATTGGAAATGGATGTACAGTGGTGGTGGTTTTCTTGGGCACGGATTAACGCAAAGCCAGGCTCATAGCGCATGACGTGCACAGCTGCCACGGTGAAGAAGAAGCCCATTGCCGTGATGGAGGCGCCTACTAGGAAGAGCGGTTTGAGCTCGAAAGACGCTATATCTGATATAAACCTGTTTCTTCCCGTTAGCAGTCTCGGGCCGAATCGTACTTGATTCGATTGAGAGACTAGGGTAGTGACGAACGGGACATGTGGGTTACTCTGCCCCGGATAGGGCCGCATTCCCCGGCCGATCCATGTTAGCAGTAAACTGGTCAGCGTCAGGAACCAGACCGAACCAGCGAGGGAGGGGAAAAGATATAGCCGATAGGGGGGGATATTGAGTATCGTGAAGTGGAGAGCGGCCCAAATATGATCGTGGCAGCGGAGGAGGTGGTTGAGCATTGGGGTAGCCGTCTCCTTCTCAATTCTAACGATGACGGAGAGGAGGAAAAGAGACGGAAGGCCTGCAATGACACAGCCGAAGAGGGATCCTCGTGCTGGCTGTCATCTGATGGTTAATTAACTTCTCCAACCTGAGCCTGAGCGATCACCAACAGTTCCACCCCCAGATCCATGCAAGAAATGATGTCATAGCGGGGGGTCTCTCTCGACTGAATCCATGGATTGATCTTGACGGCGCTCGAATTTGATGGCTCTCAATAATTGACCAACAGAAAAGACAGGCAATTCCACTCGGCGGCTCGGATGTGAAAACCCGCCGGCTGACAAATCCATTCATAATGCTTCATCTCCGTTAAAATGTATATAAACTCGCCTCCAGATCGAAAGTTGAAACACGACAATCTCGAACCAGCTACGACAAAATGACAAACTTCAACATCCAAATCATCTCTGATAGCGTCTGCCCGGTATCTCACACCTCCCCCCTCCGCCGTAATTTCTCCATAAAGTTTCTTGTCTAACCAAGTCCTCCAGTGGTGCTACGTCGGCCTCCGCCGCCTCTCCCGCGCAATAACAACCCACAAAACCACCCACCCAGCCGATACATTCACGCTCTCCTGGGCCCCATTCTACCTGAACCCCGTTGCACCGGGGTTCCCGGGTGTAGGCAAGAAGGAGTACTTCGATTCCAAGTTCGGTGCGTCGCGGACGACAGCTATCTTGACTCGTCTTTCGGCTGTTGGGGAGGGTGAGGGGATAGCCTTTAAGTTCGGAGGGCAGACGGGGAAGACGAGAGATTCGCATCGAGTTATATGGTTGGCGGGGGAAAAGGAAAGGGAGTTGCGGAAGGCTGGAAAGGAAGGGGATGCTAGTGGGGTGATTGGGGGCTTGCAGACCAGGGTGGTGGAGAGGTTGTTCCGGGCGTATTTTGAGGAAGAGAAGAATATTACGGAGCGTGAAGTTCTCGTTGAGGCTGGGGTCGGGGCTGGGTTGGATCGGAAGGAGGTGGAGGGATTGTTGGATGGAGACGCTGGGGGGCAGGAGGTTGATGAGGAGGCAGAGAAAGCGAGAAGGCAGTTGGTGTCTGGGGTGCCTTATTTCCTGGTGCAGGGACAGTATGCCGTGGAGGGTGCTGATGAACCAGCGGCCTTCCTAGAGATCTTTGAGCAGCTCAAGGGTGGCGAGTCTTCGTGAAGCCGGGATTGTCATCAAATGCGACAAGCGAATAGTATTCTTCACTTCATTAGAGACATGGTTGATCAGAGATGGAGTGTCGAAGACCAGCTATCCCGTCCACCCCTTACAAGACGAAGTGTGAGCCATGCCAGCTCAATTTACACACGCAGAACCAGATCCAAGATTGGGAAGCGTCGCCGCCGGACTCCTGTACCATGCGAACATCTAGCAATACACGGTCGAAAGAGCGCTGAGCGAACAAAATTGAATAAGCCATCCAGCAGCTGATGAATACGACACGATAGAAACGAAAAAGAAAAGAAAGAAAAACCGAATTTCGCCCAGTTGAGTCAGTCATAAGTGAGTCGTGATAAAAGAGATGTCTGAAAAATCGGGGGGTTGAAAGTGGGGAAGCCGGCCTCTATGTCGAACTGCCCTAGTAATAGCTCTAATTGTGGGCAGTGGCCTGCTGAAGCTGGAAGTCCGGTATGTGATCGAACCAGTCGCTTTTAGGGTTGTAACGATATGCCTTGAATTCCACTCCGTATGGCTTCGGCTCCAACATGTAAAGCATCCCCAAAGGAACGTCAAGATCGGCAACCTCGTCGCGCTTGAGTCCGCGGAAGTAGGCAAGAAGGACGCGTGCTACCGAACGATGGGTAACCAGGAGTACGTGATCGGTCATCCGCTCCATTTCAATAATGACGGCTCGAAGTCTGTTGATGATGTCTAAATATCCCTCGCCACCAGGGCCAGGGTAACGGTAGTACAACTTGTTCTTCTTGCGCGTTTCGTACTCTTCAGGGAACTTTGCGCGGATCTCCTCATAAGTCATGCCTTCCATCTTCCCCGCGTAGAGCTCGTCAAGCATCTTCATTTGTTTGATATCGTACTCATCCTCGTTAAAGTGTTCAACAGATTGCACGGTACGCTGCATCATGGAGCTCCACACACAAAAATTGCGAGGTCGGTCCTGGGGTATGTAGGAGGGATTCGGAGGAGTAATATCTCCAGGCCGGGGTGGCATCTGCGCCATGATGTTCTTCTGCCTCTGGTTCAGCTCCCATTGCTGTCTCTGGTGATTGATGAACCGTGCTAGCGCCTTCGCGTAACGATGTCCGTTTTCACTGAGTTCTGAATCGCCGCCAATGCGACCTGCTTGGTTGTCTTTACTCTCACCGTGTCTGGTTATCCAGATTTGACGCGGCGAAAGGTTGAAGTTCAGGCAATAGTAGACCACCTGGGATGAGAGGAAGCCTTGAGTCTGATGCGATACGATCTTGCGTCCAACATCGATCATACGGACGTACGGCATGTCGTTCGATTCTTCGTATTCGCCGAGCGGGACGTAGGATTTTTCGTATAGGGCGACGCGCTTTTTGAAGTCTTCGAGAGCTTTGACTGGATCCTGGTCCTTATAGTCCGGCCCAGATAGCTTAAGGCGCATGTTGGCTTCTAGAAGCACAGGGTCCTGGCAGCTGCTTTCGAGAAACAACACGCCGAGCTCCGGACCAGCACGGTTGCGGATGTGGTCCACAATAGCTTTGCGGCGTTCAAGAGTGCTGTTGGTCGCGTCTAGGATGCCAACACTGCCACCTTCTTCTAGAATGTAGTCCAGAAGCTCGTCCAAAGTCTCGAGAGCGACCTGTTCCCTCAGTTTCAAAGCTTTCTGGTTCTGGGGATCGAAGAAGCTTGCGGATTGGTCCATTGGCTCCGGGGAAGCTTCGACTATTTCCTGCTGCTCCCGGGGCTCAGCTTTGCTGGAAGGAATAACAGTGGACCTGCCGGCCATTGAAGGTGGTTCCTCCTCTTTTCCGTTCACAAGAATCTTGGTGGGTACAACTGGAGGCGGTAGTGCAGTCTCGAGTTCGGGAGGTGATATATTCTGAGGCTCAGGAACAGGCTCGCTATTCGCAGTAGTCATCCCACCGACACTAACACTGAGACGGCGGACGGAATCCACGAGCTCTTGCTGGACAGAACTACCCCTGTGACGTGCCGCTGGCGATTTGCCGGCGGCCACTCGGCGTCGTTCTCCGACATTGAAGATTTCAGTATCATGCTGCAGCCAATTCAGGTAGCGGGCTAGTTTCTTCGTCACGTAGCTCTTACCCCGTGCGGGGAGTCCGACCATGACAATGACCAACTTGGAGCCGAGGTCACGTTGAGCGATGCGTCCATCGGGGGAAACCTTAGACTTGGTGAGGCCAGGAATGTCAAGAGTAGTTGCACGAACGCGGCTGGGTGTGGACACCTGACTCGAGGTGGCGAGGCTAGAGAATAATTAGCATTGCCCCAAAGAGATAAATCAAGAAAGGATAACACGACAGGTCATTGGTAAGATCGAGGCAAAGGGAGGAATAATAAGGTATACACTCGTGGCCCACAAGATGGTGGGCAAAAACCCGACAGGACAACTGGGCACAGAGAAACGCATCGAAAGTCTAGACCACCAACAAGCTCCTGCAACACGAAGAGCAAAACTGCAAACAAGCTTCTAACCAGCCAACGAAACCGAAGAACGAGATATTGGACGACTTACAACTGTGGGGACGAGGGTGCGGTAGAAATCGGAGTGTCTGTGAGGGCGAAGCCGACACCATCCCTGGAAGCCTGTAATTTCCTGTGGGCATCGGAATGCAGGTCATTCCCTAGCGCTCTTCCGGCAACAGTTTTCAGAGGAGGCATTAAAGTCGCGTCTTTCCCGTGTCCCGGCTTGCCGTTCGACATGTTCCCGTTCAATCTGGCTGAGTTTCGATTGCGAGAATGTTCGGGGGAAGCGGCACTCGTCATGATCGCTGAGCGTGCAATGTCAGTGAGTTGGGCCATCCCCCGGCGGTGGCGCAGGGATTTGCAACCCAGATGTATGAGATGTTGGATGATCGCAGAAGAAAGATAAAATTTCCGACAGAAGGCGAGAAACCCGGGGGGTTTTTATCGATAATGCTAAGCAAGAAACACTTCACTCATCAACAGGCTGGAGTCACAGCGGCAGTGAATAAAGGGAGACAACTTGAAGATTCCTGTGAATGAGGGGAGGCAGGCGTTGGTTGGTGGATGAGTCAACCAAGTCACCAAAGTCACAAAACGTCACGGATAATAATGAGTGAAGCTTCTTTCCCCAACAGCTTGAACACCTGTCAGCATGGGACGATGTAATAGGTCCGGCGCAGAGAGCTGACTTATAAGGTGTCACTCGATGTCTCGACTTGGGAATTTCCGGTGGCTTTCCAGCGGAAATGCGAAGGTAAGAATAATGGGCACGGATGGCTCGGATTCTGATCTGGAGCGGTACCTATGATGTCAAATTTGGACAATCCTGATGCGTCCGGGAAAACAGAAGACCTTAAATATTCCAGATCTTCACCTCGTATTTACTATCTTCTTGTTCTACACCCAAAGTCCGATGATGTTCTGGGTTCTACTTTGTATGGTAGATCACAACAAAAAGGAAAAAGGCTTGGCTCCAGCCCCTGGTGACAGTACAGAGAATACAGAATGCTTGGCGCAAGCAAGGGCACAGCACTGATAAGCTGACCGTTTCCCACTCATCGAGCTCACGCGCCAAAAGCGTAGGTTGCCAAGGTCTCACAATATTCGATGCAATCGCACGCTGCACTTCTGTGGCTTTGCTTGGAATCCGGCATGTTCTGCCTTCTGCCATTGGTCCACGTCGTTCGTGGCTGCTGAGGCTGCCGGTGCCATATCAAAGTAGTTGAGATGGGTTGAAACGCGAGGCTGAGCAACAGGATCCCCGGAGCCAAACTCATTTGCGCTGTCATCCGAGATGTTCCCTGTGTAACCCGTTTCCTGAGTCCACTGAGCCATGCTATCTCGTTATTTATCACAATATCCTAGGTTTCCTTGGCGTATTTCCCGGTGGACAGTCTGATGATTTCTGTGCCCAAGGTTCATCGGCCTGTCCCGCCCCCGACTCGTTAGGCGGGATGACGGTTGACGTGCGATAGAGAAGCAACCATGGCCATCGCATACTGCGGAATCCTTGGCGCGCTTGGCGGTTACGCGGTGTTGTCTTCGAAGAACCCCCATCACTCTAACAGACACAGTTGCCGCAATGGTTTCCCGAAGCACCCTTGTAGCCACGCAAGCCAGATCTACTTGTCCAGCCTCAGAGTTAAAGTAATGAGCGTGGCGTAAGCGGCGATACTCAGGGCGGTCAGGATCACCACTGCATTTCCGCTTGTTCTAAATTTATGGCGATGTATTCCGTCGTCTCCAACCTCGGAGAAGAACTGTCGATTGCCCTGCTGGCGTCGGAAAAGCCCAATTATAAGCACTCCTGCACCGTAGACCGCGAACAAAGCCCCTGTGCTGTAGAATTCGCTGGTGAAGATCTTCAGTACCACGAGGGCGAAGGAGAACTGGGAGAGCGCCGTCCGGATATAAGCTCCTTCGAAGGTTCGTTGGGCTGCTCGTACCTCGACGATCTCATCGTTCGTTAATGCGACAGTCCGGGCACGGTGCATCCGTAGACGATAACGATCTGCTGCGCGACGCTGGTACATGTTAGGGCTCACGAATCAGGACAAGGTCGGCATTGTGACAGGGTGGTACGAATGGGAGAGTGCAGGGCAGCCAAACATACCTCGAACATTGTTTGCTATTCGGCGTATGGCAGGAAACGTAATGGGTTGTTGCTGAAAGCAGATTCGAGGGTGTTTCCGTGCTTCCGAATTCTAACATACTCGAAACAAGAGATGCTGTCGAGGTGCTGAAGCTGGCTTTCACCGTTGGTGAATTTGAAGGTTCGGGGTCAGCTGGGGCTGCAAAAGAATCGCTCACGTGGACAGGCAGGAAACGGAACCATCCCGCGGTCAATTGAACGCGCTTCAGGGTTGGGAACGACAGCTCTGAGAAACCTGAGGGAGCCAGGCGAGGTAAAAGCCTTCAATCCCTTAACCCACTCTCACTGGGCATCTCTTGGAAGTTTGCTCTTCTCAAGTTCGTGGCAGATACTTTGAGCCTCGCCTGCTCGCGTTTTCGCGGAAATATCAACGATTCCGGTTCATTGGACGGACAATCAACCAGTCTCGGATTGATTTTTTTCCGCCAATTGACTTGCGATCGCAAGCCAGTTTGTTCCGTTGTCTGTCGGCTATTGAGATTCCCTGAGAAGGCACCTGGTAGTTGAGGTCAGTGGCGCCCCCATCTTTGGTGGGATTTCCCCACATCTTATCCAGACAGGACCGCAGCACAATTATTATTGTCGGAGATGGCTCCGAGAGGGCCAGCATTTCGGCAACACATATCTGGGGGCTCGGTCGAGAAGACCCCGTGTCTGCAAAAAAGCCAGGACTGATTGGACCGACCCAGTTCTGAATTTACTGCTCTTCTCCTCTCGCCAACTCTTCTCCCTTGTTTTCTTGCTGCTTCTCATTTTTCTCTCTTCCTCCCAATCGTCTAAGCGATCAGGAGCGAAGATGAGCCAGGTATTTGACGCGGCCGAGGGTAGGTAGTCTGTTCGACGACTTCTGATCTATATTCCTGGTACCATGTGCTAATCCTGCGGTAGTCGCGAAGCACAACTCAAAGGAGAGTTGCTGGGTCATTCTCTACGGAAAAGTGTACGATGTATGGGACTCTAATCGCGTTTCTTCTCGATTCCATGTTAAGCATCCATTGGACAGGTCACCGACTTTCTATCAGAGCACCCTGGTGGCTCCAAGATAATCCTCAAGCTCTCGGGCAAGGATGCCACCGAGGAATATGATCCCATTCACCCTCCAGGGACCCTAGAGGAGAACCTCAAGCCGGAGGCGTTTCTAGGAACAGTCGACCCGGCCACACTCCCGAAACCGAAGGCTGATGCGACTCTATCCCAAGAAGGAAAGGAGGACGATGCGGTTCCGATGGAGGCCCTCCTTAACATGGACGACATCGAACAACTGGCTACGAAGAAAGTGAGCAAGAAAGCATGGGCGTATTACTATTCCGCTTCCGACGACAAGATCACAAAACACTTCAATACTGAAGTCTATCGATCAATAATCCTGCGTCCCCGGGTCTTCATCGATTGCAACAAATGTGATTTGGGCATATCGGTTCTTGGACACATGCTTGGAATACCAATCTATGTTTCTCCCGCCGCCATGGCGCGTCTTGGTCATCCCGCTGGCGAGGCGGGAATCGCAGAGGCTTGCCGCAGCTTTGGTGCCATGCAGATCATCTCGAACAATGCCTCCATGACTCCGGAACAAATTGTTGAGAATGCAGCCCCAGACCAAGTTTTCGGATGGCAGCTGTATGTGCAGACCGATCGCAAGAAGAGCGAGGCCCAGTTGGCGCGCGTCAACAGGCTCAAAGCGATCAAGTTCGTGGTGCTCACACTGGACGCACCTGTCCCTGGAAAGCGGGAGGATGACGAACGGGGCAACGCCGTCGCCGGGGCTGGTCAGGGTGAGAGCGGTGTTGGGAAGCAGCTTTTCCAGGGAACGGATCCCACGCTTACTTGGAGAGATACTCTTCCTTGGTTGGCTAAGCATACCAACCTGCCCATCATTCTCAAGGGACTCCAGACCCACGAAGATGCCTATATTGCATCGCTTCATGGACCCCAGATCAAAGGAATCATACTCTCGAACCACGGTGGGCGGGCTCTCGACACCGCTCCCCCGGGAATACATACGCTGCTCGAGATCCGGAAATACTGCCCTGAGGTCTTCGACAAGCTCGAGGTGTGGGTCGACGGTGGTATTCGGCGAGGAACTGATGTTGTGAAAGCGCTCTGCCTCGGTGCGAAGGCTGTAGGCATTGGACGGCCTGCGTTGTGGGGCCTGGGAGCTGGCGGTGTCGATGGAGTCAAGCGGACCCTGCAGAGTATGTCCCACCGAAGCCATGCCAAAGGTTTGTGTACAGTTACTGATGTGTTTAGTTCTGGCCGACGAAACATCCACAGGCATGCGGCTACTTGGCGTCGAACGTGTTGAACAATTAAGCCGTCAGCATGTAAGATATCCGATCTTGTTGCCATTTATGTTTAGTACTCACACTCTGCGCTAGGTCAATACTCGCGTTGTTGAACAGCAAATCTATGACGGGCCATCGGGGCTGGACTCTTTGCGTTCGCTGTTCCGTGCAAGACTTTAGATGACTTTAGACATGTATGCAGATTAGCGCATTTTGGTACCTAAATCGGTGCTTTGGGGAGTAGCTTTTCATGGAATGAAGTCAAATGTCAAGTCCTGGGCTTTCTTTCAACCTCAAGCCAAAGCTCGGATGGCCGGATTTAGCGACGGACTTAATATAGCGGAGTCCGGCAACGGCTCTCAGGCGTCAAGCGCCAACGCGCATTTCTTTGTCCTCCCCCATCAAACTTCTCTCCCATCGTGCTGTTATACATCTTACGCTCTCCGACTGCATTGACCATACTCACGAGCGTCACCTGATAAGGGAAAGGGCGCCATTATGGCTGACATTCTGCCCAACGACACCGGGTATTTGCCAAAGGAAACAAAGAGAACCCGGGTACAGCTCTCCTGCACAGCATGCAGAAGCAAAAAGTGCGCGGCATCAGACATATACCCCGATGTTTCTGAAAGTAGAGAATTAATAGTCTTACCAGATTGAAATGCTGCCGCACCCATCCTTGCACTAACTGCCTCAAGAGAGGAGAAGGACACATGTGCACATTTGTCGGCCGGGGTCCTCGAGGGAGGTCATCGCACGGCCGAGCCAGCCCGACCCTGGTGCAGGATCGTCTCCAGCACCTTGAGAACCTTATTATGTCATTTGCGCAGCAAAAAAGGCTGGACGAAGGCCAGAACCGAGATCCCTCAGCGCTACCGCAGTCTCCACCTGGGTCTGATCCAAGAGGGCAGTCGCAGCAACAGTCGGCTCGCTCGCCACCTAATGCTGAAGAAACAGAGGCTACAAGCGAAAATTCGCCCGGCAGTCAACCTGGGAGGCTACTTGTGAACGATACGGGGACTAAGTATATTGACGGTGCCCATTGGAAAGCCATTCTTGAAGAGGTTGGTTGCACTTTGGACTTTCTGGATTGCCTTCGGGCGCTAACGGACTTTCAGATAAACGAGTTCAAAGAGTCTCTGAACGACACCGATGATTTGTCGGATGAAGGATTCCTTGACGAGGATGATTCAGACGGTTTCGCTCCGGCGCTCTGGTTTGGATTGAGCAAACCAACGAGCAACGAGGAGCTTCTATCTGATCTGCCAATTCGGCAGGTGACGGACCGGGTAGTTTCTTACTTTCTGGTATCAGAGGAACCGATTGTCAGTAAGTGGCTCGAATCTCTGGAGAATCTCTAAAGGCTGATCACCTCTCTTCCAGCTATTTTTCATGTTCCTACCTTTCAAAAAGAGGTTTGAAACATACGGCAAGATATCGTCGGAAGACCTGCTGACGCTCTGTAGTACTGTAATTTCTGGTCGAATCCACGGGAAGTGTCCCTTCCGTGGCTCGGGATGCTGTATTCAATATTGACCCTGGGCGTCCTGTTTTACCAACGAACCGGCGATTCAATACCTGGTATTCCGGGTGACGCGAAGACTATCACTAGCAGCTTCAGAAAACGGAGTGTTCAATGTCTCATACAGTCCAACTATCTAGTTCCAGGGCGGTATAAAGTGGAATCACTGTTCCTGTATAGTATGACAGAGTTTTACAAAAGCCGCGATGCTCAGGCAGAAGTCCCCTATATCTTGGGAATCACAATAAAGCTCGCGATGCGGATGGGTTATCACAGGGATTCCCAGCAATTTCCAACAATCTCAGCGTTCGACGGGGAGATGAGACGACGCGTGTGGGTTTTTCTCTGCCAGCTGGACGCCCTCTTCGCTTTCGAGGTTGGCGTCCCTCGGACAATTCAGGATTGGCAATATGACACAGAACTGCCACGGAACCTTTTGGATGCTGATTTTGACGAAGAAACAGTGCAACTTCCTCCATCTCGGCCCATGACTGAAATGACCAACACAACGTACGCGATTTCCAAGGCGCCTATTATGCTCTGTTTTGGCAAGATCCTGGATATGGCATTCTCGCGTTCACCCGTTACGTATGAAGAGACGCTCGAACTGGACCGGCGCTTGGAAGAGGCCCACAGTCTGATCCCTCGAATTTTTCAGATCCGTCCCATCGAACAGTGCATTGCTGATCCTCCACGGTTAATATTCCAGCGGTTCACCCTGGAAGGCGTGTACCAAAAAGCTCGCTGCGTGCTCCATAGACGGTATCTGGGAGAAGTACACACAAACCTACGATATGCATATTCTCGAGTGGTATGCATTACCGCCTCAAAGCAGATCCTCCGAGTGCACGCGGATCTATACAACGAAACTCAACCAGGTGGCCTCTTGTGCCGGAACAGCCTTTTTTCTAATTCTATTCAGTACACTGACTATCTACTCGCCGCAATGATTCTCTGCATGGAACTGTCTTATAGCCATGCTACCGGGTCTCTAGCGGCGTCAAGAAATGAAGATTTGGCCGTATTTATAACAGATCGGGATGATCTCATATCCACCTTGGAAAACTCTCACAAAACCCTCGAGAATTTGCGCCGGCAATCTGCCGATGCACGAAAGGCACACGCCGCATTAACCATTATGCTCCGTCGAGTCAAGAAGGGACTACATACTATCCCACCACCAAAGACGAATCTACCAAGCCCTACAATAAACATCCAGCCTCAGAAGATTACCAACAGTATAAGTGACCAACGCTTAGATCAGGAGCAGAGTAACGGGGATACAGCCAGTCCGCCGCCTTATCGAAGCTGGCCAAACCCAGTGGCTCCCAACACGGACAACATCAGCAATCTGCCATACCACGTTGATTCACCTGCTGGGCTTTTTCCAGGGGCAATGTTCCCGGTTGACACGCCGTACGCATCGCTGGATGTCATTGGAGAGATGCTGGAGACGCCTGCCAACCTCGACTGGGTGAGTAATGTGAACTGCAGTCGGATCCAGCCATTGTGTGCTAACTGCAGAAGCAACTCTGGGACCGACAAATCCAACGTCGAGATCTCTCAGTACCAGAAAACGACCTGTTTTATGTTCAATGATAACCTGGGTGTCTGCGGTCGTGCTCTAGGCCAGATTTTTGGCCACACATTGGGGTTTTTGGGATTTCCAGCTCTCACCGGAATGATTATTATGTACAGCCTGATCTTGGATACCGGTTCACTAGTAGTGTGAAAAAAAAATATTTTGGAATAGGTCTGTTTCACGCACGTATGTGACCTCAGGACATACAAACCCAAGTACAAGGTCATGAAATCCTTCTTTATGACAGATACGGAACTAGTGTAGACACTTTATAGCTAAGTCTTTATGTCTTTCTTGATACTATACTCCCTGCTTTTGGGTCTTTGTGATCCATCATCCTTTGTCAGTAGATTCGACATCCTCATATGTGGAAGCCCAGCCCCCAGTAAAGACAGATCTCAATCACAATAACTTAATCCGAGAGAGACCGACAGACAGCAGTCTTCCGAGATATGGCATCGTCAAAGAAAAGCTACGCATTTTTCAAGAAGCCCTCGGAGAGCAGAGTTGTCCCCGGGGATGGGGCCGCAAGGCGGATACACCGGTACAATTTACGCCCGAGACCTGCGAAATCCTCTTCTTTCTTTGCCCCTGCAATATCTACATCTGTGCCGCAGAATAAATCCTGGAAACCTGCACTGGCCGAAGACAAGCCGCCAAAGATACCCAGGCAACACCCACCCGTAAACACCGTCTTGCTTTTCCAATACCCGCAGAACTGGACTTGGGATCACCTCAGGATTGCCAATGTTGAGCAAGAACACAATATTCCTTTGGAGAGAATTGTAGATGCAAAGTTTATTCCCGCGGATGGTGACCCTGGTAAGTCAGCGCATTCATCTGAGAACTGTCAGGCTATTCTAACCTTTTATAAAAAACAATATAACAGAATTCAATCGAATATTAGATTTACTTGAGAGACCCGTCGCGAAGACACGCTTCCGATACAATTCCACCCCGTTCGCTGACACCTTGTATGACTTGATGCGCTTTGGGATCAGCGGTGTTCCGGAGGACAAGGTGGAGGAGCTCACAGGAAATATCACATTCTTTGACGGCATATTCAATTATGTTGGGGGAGTGTCTTCTCCGCACAAACATACACACGCTCAAGAGACCAAGCGTTCTCTCGTACGATGGTCTCATTTTGCAACCATTAGGGGGCCTTGAAAAACAGGTGTTTCCGCTAGGTGCTGTTTCAGTTCGTTTCTCTCTCTTTGTCTTTATAAGCCCACGAGATGGCGTTGGGCTAACATAAGACAAATAACGCATAGTGTCATACAGGGTCTGGAGACCTTGGAACGATTCGCGCATGATATCCCGCGTCTTCTACTCATGGCGAACAATATATTCAACCGGTTGGGGACGTTGAAAGAGTATGAGGTCTTCCTCATCCGGGTCGAAGTATATACGTATACAATTGTCAAAGCTGTGGTATCGTCAGAATACCTCCAAAACATCAATGCTCTGCGACCAGCATGCGGCACGGCGAGGGTGTCGTATACCAAAGCTTTTGATCTGTTTGACCGGGAGGCCTGCAGAGAGTTTCTGAAGTATATGGTGGCATTGGGCCGGTACCTTGTCCATCGTCCGGAATACTCTTACCAAGTCGAATCCTGAATCAAGACTGCATGCACTCTCACTTCTATACATGTTATTTTGTCTTCTTTCTATCTCTGCCTAGGGGGGTGTACGGTCGATGCCTAACCAGGCCAATAGCTTGAGGGCTGCTCAGACAGATTAGACTGCTGCATCATAAACTGTGGTACCAATTCAAATATAGAATAATGGATAACAAGAAGCCACTCGTCGTGTCTATTCCTTCTACTAAACCCTAATTATTGCATGGTATGCCTTGATTTGCTACTTGACAGCAGCCTATTACTCGGAGAAGATTTCTTCGACTGTAGGGGTTCAAGGCTGCCCGAATACCGAGCTTATCGAATAAAACTCTTTGTGACACATTTGAGGCGGCGAGCGGCATTTGCGGAGGCCCCAGGGTTCTTCGCCTTTGTGTCTTGACCCTTTGTCCTTGCGGTACCATCCGCTCTTATAAATCAGGGCACTTCATCCCGTGAATGGAGGGCGAATAATTCACGTATCCTCCAATGAAACATGGCCTCCTCAAAAGCACCCCATGACCCAGTCAAGAAACGTGCGAAACGAGTAAAACAGCGTAGAACACGGCCCTATGTTGTCCCTCCCAGACCTAAATCTCCAGACCGTGTGCCAGGAAACACTCGCCTCCTCTACCAGCACCCACTGGCGTGGACAACGGAACATCTCCGAATTGCAAACCTCCAGGAAGATCTCAACGTTCCAAGAAACAGAATCGTGGATGCGCAATATCTCCCATCGGATGATGATCCTGGAAGGTAGCTTTCTCATAACTACCGTTCTACCATTGACTGTAGCAAATCCACAGACTTCCACCACATATCCTCCCAAATGCAAAATGCCACCGTCGAGGAAACCGCATTCACCCATGATGAAATCTCTATTGGAGATCGCGAAAACCCCTTCTACCAGTTCCTCAACGACCTAAGGCAGCACAAAGCGACGGGTCTAGTAATAGGGAATACTCATCTCATCGGTGATATTATTAACCAGATATACCCTGACCAACGGCTGTTTGTCTCACTCGCATACCACTGACGCTGATTCTTGTCCGTTGGCTTGACTGACTGGTTCGTATGACATAGAACCATGAAAACCACCCCACTCTTCCTTACAAGAACCGGCCTTGTGGCCCAAACGCCGGGTGAGGGCGTGACCACGGGACGATATTCCGGACGACCAGACAGAATGGAGTCAACTTACGCGGTCTTCCTCTGGGCGTTGTTATGTTATGGCCCTCGTCGTTTCTATAGACGGCCCTAACGCGATATAGAGCAAACTCGAGCCAGGACCTAGTGGAACAGCGCACTACGAAATTCCTCACCTCCTTCTACAAGCAAACATGGTATTTAACTACGATAAAAGCCTCAAGACATACGAAGCTCCTAATTAGTGTTGAGGGTTTTAGGTATACATTTCTCAGGGCATCCATGCCCCCGGAGTATATACAGAGCATTCGGGATACGCGGCCCGTCTGTGGGGCGTTGAGGTTATTCCGGTCGAAGGTCTTCAATATCACCAGCCGGGAGGAGCGGAGGGTGTTTCTAAGGGTCTTGATGGGAGTGATGAGGTATTTCGAGGCGAGGCCGGAATTTGGGTTCAAGATGTTCCGGAATAAGATGCGGTTACTGGAAGTCGATTTGGGTAGCTTGTCGTCGTTGTTTGCGTAAGTTTTGGGCTGCTGGCGGGCCTACAATCTAGCTGTTCATGGAGGATGAACCTACTGCTACATGTCGAGATGCTACGAGCAACACTAGTTGTTGACAAAGCTACATGAGGTAGGATACACATATCCTTGGGCGTGGCGCGTCGTATGGCGGGGTGGAAGGTAAACTTCTCTCGTGAAGTACAGAAACTTAATTGGCAATCGATATTTAGCAAAGGAAGGACAGAATAGTGTAGTAGGAGGTGGGAGTTGACCTCTTAGGGCAAGAATGCAGCCAGCATAATTAGGTAGTTAACTGATTTATGCATCCGCTGACAAAGCGCTTCTAGAACATTTCTCGAACCTCAACTTTTGACATCCAAGAAAAAGAACAACCTCCTGAATTAGGTACCATGGAACAATAACCCAATTGAATTCTGAGTCGCACCCCTCGTCTCACCATGGACCGCACCCCCTCAATACGGTACCTCTGCCGCCAGTCGAGATCCCCAATCCTCCCATTCAAAGGGGGACTGTCAAGATGCCGCCATCTCTCAACCTACTATAACACCCACCGTACAAACCTCTCACCACAACGCCCGTACCGAACTCCGCAAAAGCCTCCCTTTAGAACCCCCTACCCCCCAAAACGAACATTCCTCTCCTCCTTCATCCCCCAACCAAACAACGGAAACGAAAATGAACACCCGAACCGCCGCACCCTAACGGCCTCTCGCACCCTCCCCTACCCACCACCGCCTCTCTTCCGCGTCATCTCCTCCGTCGAATCCTACGCTGAATTCCTCCCCTTCCTCACAGCGTCGACCGTGACAGCTCGCGACCCGGTAACAAACTATCCGACCCGTGCGTACCTCACGGTCGGATACGGACCGCTCAGCGAAACGTTCACGTCGAAGGTAGATTGCCTTCCCGAGGAGGGGGTCGTTGAGGCGCGGTCCGGCGAGAAATTCGATATCGCATCCGACGCTAATTCTGGAGGTGGGCGTACGACGCACGCGAAGTCCGGGTTGGGTGCGCTGGGTGCGTTTGCGGGATTCCCAGGTGCGGATGAGGGGATTTTCGAGTATCTGAGTACGAGGTGGGAGCTTGTGCCTGAGGCGGAGGCGGGATTGGGATCTGGGGGGCAGGCAAGGACGACGGTGAAGTTGGAGATCCGGTTCGAGTTTAAGAATCAGCTGTATGCGAAGATGATGGGCGCTGTTGAGGGGGAGATGGCGGGGATAATGATTGAGGCGTTTGAGAGGAGGATTAGGGAGGTTCACGGATGACTAGAGCATTGTCTGCCTGCTTTGTATTGATAGATGTATATGTAGATATGGGTTGCTTTGCATGGGGTGTGGCATGGGGGTGTTGTTGGAGCTGTACGATATAGATGTGGCATGCATTGAGCGACTGTTTTTCCAAGACTATCCGCGAATGCTATCTGCGATGAATCACGCTACGTTAGATGGGCTGAAATCATCCTCAACCGTAGTATATAATACAAATTCTTAGAACATACACAATGACCCAGCCTACGTCTACAGCATGTTCAGGTTGCGCTTCCAATCTCCCGCACTCCGGTACCCCCTCGCCGAGCTAACTGCATTGTAGTTCTCGAACACCACATCCCAGTTAATCCGGTCCCACCACCGCTCGAGATACTCGGCCTTCCCGCCAATACCGTAATCCATCATCCACACATGCTCCCACGTGTTGACGCAGAGAATAGGCTGGACGTCCAGAGCACCAGGCGCAAGATTCTTATGGTTCGCAGAGTGGACGCCCATCGCACCAGCGTATTGGTTGCCAAGGGCCGTTTCGGGAGTATGCGTGGCCATATCGACCGACTGTCGTCGGGCGTGGGCAGCTGGGTAGGGCGAGCCGGCGTTGTAGGTGCAGAAGATGTGCATTAGACCTTCCCGCTCGAGGTTCTTGGCCAGCCAGACGAAGCCGGGCCCGAACATTGCGTTGGCGGTGGCGAGGAAGTCGAGCTTGAGGGATTCGACGGAGGAGCAAGTATCGATAATGTCCCGGGCGAATTTATCGGGGATTTGGGTGGGTGTTGGGGACTGTTGCAGAAGACGGTTAGAGCTTGCACTTGTAATCCAGAGCCTTAGACTGCACTCACCAGGCAGTTGAAGAAGAAATGGTTGTTGTGAGCCATGGAAGCGTGATTAAACACGGACGCCATCTCCGGCCGTTTGGAGTATTTGACCAGCAAGTCTCCGGGTTTCGTATCGGCATCGACAGTGTCTTTAAAAGAGCGTATCAGTATCCAGAAGCCTAGCTCATGATCGGTTTTCCGTCCAGATCGCCAATACGGGGGCAGTCATACCTTGCGTCAACAGGTTGAGTTTATCGACGAGGAGACTCTGATATTGCGTCCACGCAAAGTCGAACGCCTCTGGAGATAGCAGACCCGGAACACCATTCTCCTTGTATTGCGAATTGTATGTTAATTGCGGCACCTGGTGTAATCCTCGAGTCTGGAAGCGTGGGAGAGCGGAAACGGGTTTCTGGAGCGAGGCAGGTTAGCTAAGGAGGACCGCAAGAACCCATTGAAGGGCGGGAAAGCTCACCTGAGAGAGGGAGGAGACCGCACGGAGTGGCGCCTGCGGTCGGAGGAGGCGATTGAGCATGGCGATCGGTTATGGAGAGAGAAAGCCGCAAGAAGTCCGTCCAACAGTCAAAATCGCAGCTTTTCCCAACTGCGAATCCGAAGAATTTCCCTGAGCTCTACCCAACTCGGCTTAGCGCGGCTGAGGTAACCGGGCGCCAGCAGCGGCCAATCACAGGCGGCAGATCACCTCCGTCATCCTCCTCCATCCATTTTCGTCTCTCTTGTGGACGTCGCCGGTTCATCTGTGTCTGTTGTAGCTAATTCATCTCCCTAAGCGCCTTGATTTGATCGTCGAACCAGGAGCTCCGCTGCGGGCCAAAGATGGTCCCTCCTTGTCCCCGTTCTCTCGGCGCTTCTCCATTCCTCCCCATTAGACCAGCAACCATGAGCTCCATCAGTTGCCTCTATTCTTGGACCACGGCGCTTACAGACGCTTGGTTGTGGGTTATTTCTGTTAAATGATGCTGGAGGCAATTATGCCTGAGCGTCAAATACCAGGCAACACCCAAGATCATGCCTCTTCAAACACATTTCACCTGTCTTGTGTGATCACTTCACGCCTCAACCCATTGTCGCACCTCTTTGAAACTTAACACCCCTTGTTTTCTGGAAGGTTGAAGTCGCATTGTGGATTTTACTCTTCTTTCTGCAACTACATCCGTCAAAAGCATCTTCATATCATGGCGAATCCTCATACGACCCATGTCTCCCTGAGACGCTCAATCCTAATGCTTTTAAGTATTTTGACTGCCAATGCCTCTCCCAATCTACACCTCCAGAGAGCAGACTCCTGCCCCAGCTCCTCACAACAATGTACTGGTGATGGATTACCGGACAACTTCTGCTGTTCTTCTTCATCGTCCTGCGTTACCATTGACAGTGGGAGCTCCGTTATCTGTTGCCCGGACGGCCAGAACTGCACATACATTGAGCCGATAACATGCGACGTGACGAAACAAGACCCCAGTCTGTTCCCTGACAATGTAATCAAGACAACTCGCCTGGATGACAATTTGCCTACATGCGGAAATTTGTGCTGTCCATTCGGATACACGTGTCAGGGCGAGTTCTGCGCCATGGACGATGCTCCTTCACCCACATCGACTAAGGGCAAGACTACATCGACAGCAACTTCTACGTCAACCTCTGAAACTACCAAGACAAAGTCCCCTGTACCCTCCACAGCCACCGCTGATGAGGCGACATCTGATGCCACAACTCCCACCGCAGGGACAATTTCAACAGTAACAACAGAATCGTCGGCCACGGCCATCACAGTGCCAACCCCAACGCTCTCACAGTACTCAGCTACGTCAGACGACAACCTAAACGCAGCGGAAGCCAAGTGTCCTACCTTCCCGACCAACGCGGTTTTAGCAGGTTTCTTCCCGGGTTCCGTATTCGGGGCCGTAGCTGCTCTACTTCTGACTGTCTGCTTCCGGAGACACCAGAAAAACAACATTCCAGCAGGCGAGAAGGTCTCCCAGAGCACATACCGGAAATCAACAGGCACTCTAATTGGCATCTCCGACCCCATACCCTCCGATGAGAGTTCATTCCGGACAGACTTCCTCCGCACGAACCCAAAGCGCAACTCCGAGGGCGCTCGCTCCGTCCTCCAACGCAGCAGATCCCGCGTGAAGAGTCTCTTCAGCGGAGGCCTCAAGCCAAATTCCGCGCCAGCAGAGGATGTGCCACCAGTGCCCACGATGCCCATGACTCCACCTCGCCAGCGCCAACCAAGCACAGAAAGCATTCGCGTCTATACACCGCCAGGCGTATTTGCGAACGCCAGCGCCCGTAATCCCGCCCCGTATTCCGATCGCCGCCCTGATACCACCCTGACCGAGATCTTGGATCAAGCCCAGGCCCAGATTCGGGCACAGTCGGCGGCTTCCAGCAGGAACAATAGTAGCACTAATAGCACTGCCACTACTGCAAACCAGCGCTTCTTGCAGCCTCCGCCGCAGGGTTCGGCTCGTCGGAAGCCTTTGCCTTATTGATCATTCCTCTTCGTCCCTGAAGCGAGTCTTAGTTTCTATCTTCTCTATGTTCCGTTGCATAAGCGTATTGGGAAGCATACCCTCATTGTTGTTTTCTCGCGGTTCGAGCATTTAACGAGCATTTATTTTACCCCAACCTTCTTCTGTAACTTTCAACTTACCCACGCGCCCGATTAGCAATATAGATATAATTGAAGCAAGAGTCCAATCTAGGTATTAACAACTCGAACAACAAAGAGTATATTGTATACTACAAGGGCAAATTCTACTACCTGCCCCTAGAGAAAGACTATCACGCAGGAGCCGCAGACTTCCTCCCCTTCCAACCAGCAACAATCCTCTTAATCTCCTTCAGAAGCCCCAAAATAAGCGGAACACCAATAGGGCCCAACAACGGCAAATAAACGGCAACCTTATGCTCATCAGGGAAATAGACCTGGCCGACCATACTCTTCTCGAAGAAGCTGCGCTCGGCCTCCGTCTCCGCGACACGGGCACTCGCCAACGCATCTTGGAACCGGCCGTTGCGGAGACTTTCGCAGGACGAAGATAGGTGGGAGAGGGTTATGGAGACGGAGGAGGCGACTGTTGCCGGGATCGGTATTGAGGGGAGGGATTCGGTGAGACGGGCGAGGGATCCCATTGTCGAGGAGGCGGAGAGGAGGAGGGTTGCGGCGCGGATGCGGATGAGGGTTTGGAGGCGGAATGGGAGGGAGACTGGTGTTGAGGGGGTTCCAAGGAGGCTGAGGAGTTGGTGGGAGAAAGTTAGGAAGGCGGGCCGGAGGGCGTCGCGGGTGAGGTGTGATGGGTTTGAGAGGGGGGTTGTGTCTTGTGTTGTGGGAGGGAGCGGGTTCAGGATGAAGACGCCGCCCCATTGTGGGATGATCCAGCTAGTTGCTCTGCTTTCTTTGACAACGAGCGGGGATTGAGAGGGTGCTGGTACGTAGAGTATGAAGTTGATTGTTGGGCCAGTTCCAATGCTGGGGTTGAGCGGCCATTCCGCGGCGTTGATGAAAGCGCTGAGGTTCTCTTCCTTGAGTGTCCAGACTGATTGGGTTTCATCGTATTCCGGTGCTGGAGCAGTGGGGGAGAATGTGGCGTAGAGCTGGACTTGGGTGTCAATGGTGAAGTTGCTAATTGGAGATAATGCCTGAACGACTGGGGATATGTAGTCCTGAACTGTAGATTCAATATCCCAAGAGGAAGGGGCAGGTCCTGGCGTGAACAGCGAGAAGGTAAGGTGGTACGTCTCTGCATACTTCATTGACCGTCTCAGCCGCTTGGTGATGCTCTCCGCGAGTTGGGGGGAAATCTGCTGTGCTTGGCTATTTTGCGGTGGAGGTGAGCTCGCATGGGTGCCAATTGCGTTGTTAGACAGGATATGTGCCACAGTTGCTTTCTCTTCCGCAAATAAACGCTGGAGTTCTCCGGCAATGAACGAGGAGAGGGGCGAATTCGACGACGAAGGGGGGGGGATCTGGCTCGGGGGATAGAAGATCTCGAGCATTGTTGTGTCCGGTTGAAGCTCGGAGAGAGGACTGGTTAGTCCATCTTTCGCCAGAAGACGGACCGTCAATGCAGTATCTGCCTTCTCAAGTCCTTCCTGTACCTCCTCATCTGCTAGCTTCAACCGCAAATGATGCGCGGAGAAGTCATTCAAATCGTCAAGGGTGTGCTGGGTGGTGCGGAGAAGCTGCTGGGCTTCGACTTCGGGCAGCGACGGCGTGTCAAATCGAATTTCCACCGGAAAGACAGGGCGACAACTCTGCGCACGAAGTCTGATCAGTCGTGCGTTTTCTAAGGACACCCACAGGAGTCTGGAGTTGGTAGCTGCTCACCTTTCCACCAGCCCAGTTAAGCATCTCCTCCAGGGGTAGCTCAGCACGATAAATGGAAGTTGTCTTCCACCATATTGGAAACCCCAGGAAGAGAATAACAGCCCAAAATGCGGCCACAACCCTGAAGCGAGTTTGTATGGCGCTGGGCTTCTCCGGAGGAGGGAGACTCGAAGCGGAGGTTTTGGGGGTCATGAGAGTCTGCGAAACCCCCTGGTCTTCATGCTTTTCGCTCATAATAGACAGAGCATACTTTATACAAACGAGTGATGTCCCGAATCCACTTGAGGTTGTGGAGTGAAACTGTCGGCGAGGAGGCCAAGGAAGAAAGCCAGCGTGGTTGATGGCGGGTTCGGGGCGGAGAGCCGCATCGCAACATTCCGTGCTCCGGATTTCTACCACGCATGCTTCAGTCGAGTTTGGTGCTACTGGGTTTCTACTTCTTACCCTGTATCTCATCTTTTGAAAACCCTCGAATCTCTGGAAACGTCTCTACGGATGGTGGCGTCCTTGACAGGGAGAGATACAGGTGTTTATCGCATTTATGTTGCCATTGTTGATATTAATTCCGTAAATGCCGTACGCTAATCGTCAAATGCCCAAGAAACACACCCAACCAACGCCGTCTATGCGATCAATGCTAGTATTCCTTTTCGAAAATCTTCTGAATAGGCTTTGCAGCCTGTATGTGGATGGTTAGCCAGGGAGAGAAGCTTACGGGAAGGCGACAAACGTACGTCAATAAACCTCTCGAGATCCTGGTCAAGGCTGGCCAGGTCGTCCTTCCTTTTATTATTCTCTGTTATCAATGCCTGCTTGCGCTTGAGCAGCTCCTGTCGGGCCTGTTCAAGCTTCTCGCGCTCCGCGTGCTCGTGATTTATCCGCGCTTCCATCAATTCGTGCTCGCTCGATTCGCGGTGTTCTGGGTGAAGCTCGAGAAATTCCTCCAGCGGGATTAAGGGGAGAGATCGGTACTTGTGACTGAAATGCCGAATGATTAGCAATGTGAAACACACGAAACAGAATGAGACGGCTACAAAACGTACTCGTAGGACTCGCAGGCAGCAATTTCCCCAGTCAAGTGCCGTTGTTCATAATACAGATTCTGAAGCTGAAGGTGTAACCGATCAATTTCCTGCCTTGCTTCTGCTGTCCGTTGTTTGGTATCTCGGACCCGGAAGATGGCATCTCGACTCTGACCTCGGAGCTGAGCCAGGAGAGCGAAGAGGTGCTTCTGGACCGTCTGTGGCGATTCGGCATTCTGGTCGGGGGTGATCGAAGGGTCCAGCAGCGACAGCAGCTTCTGGCAAAGATCCCGAGTCTCGGCGGCAGAGTCCAACACGGGCAGCAGAGAGGGGTCGGAAACGATATCTCGGATGGCAGTCGTCGCAGCCATGACGATAAAGACGGCGAGGGCGAATGGCAGGTGAACGACGAATGACGATGGCGGAGAGAAGCACTGGGGGGAGGTGTTGGTGGGATGGTGGGTTGAACGTGGAGGGTCCGAGCCAACGGATTGGATTCTGAAGGCAAAGTCGAGATGCAGAAATTCAGATGATCATCGGAGACAACTCGTCAGGCTTCATGCTGCAAGGAGCCGGGAGTTGTTGTTTGTCGGAGAAACTCGTTGACCAGAAGGCGATCGATTCAAATAAATTAACAAATCTCTTCCCCACCTCCTGCTTGTCTTCCTCCAACGCAGCGCCTTCTCACTCTCTCTCTCTCTCTCTCTCTCTCTCCCCTCCTGAACGCCTCTTCCTCTCTTCGACAGCGATCACCTCTATTCCCTCCTTCCAGCCCCTCCATCATTCCCTCGCTTATTATTTAGCACCTGTTGTTCGGTCCGCTCTCTTCATGTAAGTATTGTCGCCCATCTTTCCCCAAACCCGAGACTCTCTCCGGTCCCCAACATTGGCCGCCCAGCCCGATCTGACTGCTGTCAGATCCAGGCTATGTACGGTTGAATTCTCCTAGGAATGCGTCTGCGGGCTATACTTATATAATGGCGTGCTCGACTCAATCGGTGACTATCGAGTCCTATCTCGATACTGCTGTCTCATCGGCCTACGCCACTCCCTCCGAGGAGACCGCTCTGCTGCGGGATCGCAAGCGAAGACATTCTTTTCACACGGCGAGGAAACTATCCTGCGAGTATGATGCCGATGCTATATTCCTGCGAGTATGTTTTCGTTCAACCGGACGCCCCGCAGCGCTCTGTGCATCCAACATCTATCCTAACAGTACAATCAGGTTGAACTCTTTCTCGCGGAATTGGAAAGGCGTCTCCACTGGATCGAACAGTACCGCAGATCGCACATAGTCCAGATCGATACCAGCCTACGCAGAGCGTACGCAACTCTGGAAGCTGTGAGAGATTCTTGTTGTCATGCCTCAGGGGAGCTGATGGGTAGTGGCAAGAAGAGAGCCAAGATTCTGGTGGAGACTCTGGAGGACCGCTACAATGATGCATTGGCTACGAAGGAGACGTTGGAGCAAAAAGCCCAAGCCGGCATCCGATTAATGGAGTCATTCCTAACCGAGCTGGAAACTCGTGCCCACGCCGTCCGACACCGCGGCGTCTACGGAGCTCTCGACGATGGATGGAAGGTGGTCGACTCGAAGTTGGTGCAGGCGAAGGAGGTTGTGGATGAGGGGATGGAACGGGCTCGCATGGTCAAAGATGCACTCCGCGAAAACATTGACCGGGCAATTCTGCTCGCCCAAGAGAAACGATTGATTGGATATTCAGATTTACCCGCCCCGTGGCGAATAAACCCGCACATTCTCTCGGGCTACCGGTTCACCTCATCAAAAGTGGAATGCTTCACCTCCGTGTTTACCTTCTCCAACGAGCTCGTCAACATCTGGTCACACCTAATTGGCCTCTGCATCGTCCTCTCTATCGCCTTCTACTTCTACCCCTTGAACCCTAACTTCCACCTCAGCACAAAGTCCGACATGCTCGTCGCAGCGGTCTTCTTCTTCGCCGCCTGCAAATGCCTGGTCTGCAGCACCCTATGGCACACAATGAACAGCATCGCCAGCCAGCCACTCATGGAGCGCTTCGCTTGCGTCGACTACACCGGTATCTCGCTCCTCGTCGCCGCCTCTATCGTCACAACCGAGTATACAGCCTTCTACTGCGAGCCTACTTCCCGCTGGATCTATATCCTCCTCACCATGTCCCTGGGAATCGGCGGCGTCATCCTCCCTTGGCACCCAACTTTTAACCGCGCAGATTTTGCCTGGATCCGCGTCGCCTTCTACGTCACCCTCGCGCTAACTGGCTTTGCACCCCTCGCCCAATTAACCTACACCCGCGGCTTCGCGTGGTGTCTCTACTTCTACGCCCCCGTCATGAAAAGCATCCTCGTCTACTTCATCGGAGCTTGCATCTACGCCTCCCGGATCCCAGAGCGCTGGCGCCCCGGCCTCTTCGACTACTTTGGCGGTAGCCATAACATCTGGCACCTTGCTGTCCTCGGCGGCATCCTATTCCACTACCTCGCAATGCAGGACCTCTTCGCAGGCGCATTCCAGCGCGCACAGGGCGAATGCCCCAACCTCACTTCTTAGTCACCCGACACCCCATTACAACCCTACGTTAACCTCCGAAAGAACGGAAACTTAGGATATGAAGATGCACGGCACGATGTATATACGACTATGGGTGGTCCCATACGTACAAAGCACAAAACAGGCATATAGATATAGACGCCTCGAGTCTCACGTTTTCCCGACCCTGTTCCCTCACTTCGGTCCCGCTCCGCCTTGTATAGCTTTGGCTGGGGGGACAGACAGCCAGATCAGGTCGAGCATTTGCATGAGTGGAGTCTCTCTTTCCTATTCACTTTCTTTCCATCCTTTCTCTCTCTCACATACTTGCCTTCGTTACATTCTTATCCTCTTCCATAGCTCAATATCGCTATCCATCCATTCTTGTAAATACTTCCCCTCTTGTTTCTTCGCTTCTGTTTAGAAGTATATAGTTTCCCACGTGGAGGTGTTAATCAGATACATTTTGAAGGAGAAGGAGTATTTAATTGAACGAAGGGAAATGTCTCTTACTGCGGGTATCATGTTACTCGAGTCTAGTAACAACCTCTCTTTTCCCAATCAGACTACTAAAGGTGCTTCCGAGCCGCGGGAGCGGAAAGGTGTAGATATCCAGTCTCCAAAAGACGCCCAAAAAGCGAAAGAAAAAAGACCCCCATATCCAAAACCCCACCGCGAGCCATGATAAATGGTAGAAACCAAAAAAAAAGAAACCAGAACATAAACGTCCGGACCAGACGATATGGAGGAAGCCCTGCCGACTAACCAAGAATGTGCATCAAAACCGGTCCTCCGTCAACGGTTTCGCCTCTATAATAGACCCAATATGAGACCGTGAAAACCCATGGCCCTTCGTCCGGATACTGTACCACGTATTCAAAAATGGGAGTGGGCTCGTCTGGAATGGGCATTGGACAGGCCATCCGACCAAGTCACGGATCTCTTTCGCCACGAAACCCTCGCTCGTGACCGCATCACCGGGGAGATCCGGTGTAGCTGGTGTTTTGGAGATGAACCCGAAGAAGCACCGGGCGTCTTCGTACTCCGTGTATGTATCGAAATACAGACTTCCAGAGAAGAGTTCGAGAGCCCCCAATATCTCTGGAGTGAACGAGAGGCCGAGGCCGGCTCTGTTCTTTCCAATGGAGAGGACATCCAGCTTACTGAAGGAGCGCATGTCCTTTGTTGTTCGCGGGGCGTATAGATGGAGAGTTGTATTATTCGAGGTCCTGATAAGTGGTAGGAGTTCGTTTGCCTCGTGTTCGCTAATGATGAGGAGATTCGAGTTTTTGACGTTTGAGAGGACCCAATGGACGGGTTTTAGGAATTCATCCTCCACGTCGGCATTTTGAGAGACAGTCTCAACAAAGTCGCGTGAGGCAAATAATCCGTCGATAATGGCATGGGGAACGCCGAAATGGCTAGCAGACGTCCGAGCGAATATAGGGAACGCCGCTTCGGCGGCCTCAGAAACATGCCCAGGAAAGCAAGCATGTTTCACAAAGAATTTCAAATGGCTATGTAAGAGGTGCTTTGCCGGAGAGACAGGTGGAGGGCGGCAGACCCGCAGCTCCCTCTGCACCTCTTGACATATCTCACGTTCTTGCTCCTCGTGGAGGAGAGTTCCCCCAGTACCGTACTGTTCCCACTCTCCCAGGAGTTCTGCAACCGTTGTATTGCGTCCGGCTATCTCACGTATTTCGGGGAGGACGCGGCAACATTCCTCCCAAGGAGCATAAAGTTGATGGAGTGTTTTTGACCCTGCTTCCTGAATTCGCGCCACTATCGGCCCTAGGTCTTCCCGGTTTGGACTTAGGGTATCCCAGATTTGCGCGGAACGGACATAATGGAGTCCTTGCCATGCCCAGAGTGGCCGCAGCCTTTCCAATTGGCCGCAGGTTTGCTCAAGAACCCATTGAAGTACATCAAAGGAGGTAAAAGTTGTGCTTTCTTTGCTTATACTGTGTTTAACCTCGGGAGGAATGAGAAATGTCACTGACTGGCCATTTCCTAGCTCTCGCATTCTATGGCAAGCTAATAGACGTCAGTAAGGACTGGCTCACATGGGGCTTCCGCTAACGAATTCTAACCTTGAACAAGTCGATCTTTCGTTAATCGTGGGCCTAGAGTTATTGCGGCGCGGTATGTTGATGGAAGTTTGAGATCGACCCCCCTCGAATGTTGTTGGTCAAGGAAAACCACGCAACGATACATTTGTTCGTTGAACGGAGATGCGAGAAGTCGCTCCGTATAGCCCTCACGGTCTACAACAATAGCCTCATCATTGTCGTCGAAGAATATAGCAGCTGTTCGACCGGATATGCTCAGCCACTCTTCGGCAACTTCCTGGTTACTGAGCTCCAAAATTTGTGCGCCGACGTCGATGATGACATCTATAGGAGGGTCTTGAATGTTAACAAGGTGCAACAAATTAAGTATCGAAAGCTGATGCCCGTTCTCGTCCTCAGCGAGGACACACTCTCGATTTTCTTCACGCAGAAGCTGGGCGAGTACCATAGCGTTGGTATGCAAAAGGTATGGTAGATCCTGCTGGGGCATCGAAGTTGGGAGGAGGTATCTATTATCGTTGGTCCCACTGAAGCCCGTTGCGAGGGGATGGCCAGGCCTTGACGGAATGTCCCATGCTGAAGTTGAGAGTTTAAAAGGGAATTCTTTGGCTTCCCGCGGAAAGACGACACGGCAAAGGAAGAAGTCGATGATCCCCTTCTGATACCGGAGGTGCGGATATAGATCTCGCTTGAAGCCACGGGTATCATCGAGATTAATACCAGTGAACGAATGGAATCCCGTCGGGAGCTCTTCTCTGCAACGCGCAATCCAGGACTGGTACTCGGCGCCAGGATCGTTCTCTTTCACCAGCAAAGAAACACATTGTCGAACTTGGTCCTCAGTGAGTCCACCGTAATAGTAGCTCAGACAGGTCAATATCAGAGCGACTTCTGGATGCCCAAACTGTGCATTTTCTGACGGGACGCCCTTAGCTCGGAAGGGTACAGCTAGCAGGCATCGCGATGGATGGATCCCATAATCCACGTACCAGCGTTTGCTGACCAGTGCGAAACGCAGTATTCTATGAGCGAAAAGGCCCCTCAACACAAGCAGGTTCTTCAGAACAATACTCCCGTCGAATGCTTCGAGGACCGTCACCTTACAGTCCCCAGTGACCTCGACAGAGTGTGCAAACTCTAGGGAGCTATCGCGAATTCGCGGCGGCCACTCGTGGAACGGGAGGCCCGGAATAGCTCCGTTCTGGATGCTTTCGAAGACTTTCTTGACGAGAAGATCTGCAGCGTTGGTCTCTAAGAAATGTAGAATGGGGTAGCGATTGCCCTGCCGTTCGATACCTAACACGCTCTGCTCTTGCGACTGCAAAGCTACTGCTTGCTTCTCCACCTCCTCGAGGACATACTGGATGACTTCCCAACGGTTGCTCGCCCCATCAAGGTTCTGTTGATTGCCCCTTGTGTAGATTAATTGGAACTTGGGGTCCAAGACCTCATCACTTTCGTCGATAATAGAGCGACACTTTTCTTGCAATGCCTGCTCGATCTCGACGAGACGGCGAGCTACGCTGGGTTTGTTGTTTGCCAGATCCAAACCAACCAGTCGAAAGGAGAGCAACTGTTCTGGAAGCACAATGAGGATTCCTCTTGTGCATAAACATTCATCATAAATTGTGTTCAGAATACCCACCGTCTTCTCGTCAACTGGTGTCGTGCGCGAGAAGGGAATATGATACACTGGGCGGTTTAGCAGTCCGCCCAACCTTTGGGAAAGAATGTTAACACTTTGCCGTAAAAGAGGTTTCAGCACCATGATTAATGGGATCTGGGATCCATTTGAGAGGAATGTTGCAATCATTGGCGCGATTACGGTGGTCTTACCCTCTCCCATATTCAGCTGCAGCACGAAATTTCCTTGATATTCAGGGGTTATCATCCTCAGGGCAACTTCTGCCTGGAGCGGGCGAATTGTCAAATCGCTCTCGATCTCGAAGAGCAACCACTCAGGGAATTCGGAAGCCTCCCAGCCTTCACATCCCACAGCCTCCGCTTCTCTATAGAAGCTGTTGACATCCCCCTTGTCAAAATGCATGATAAGTCTCTCACACCGACGTAAAGAGGCAATGATTTTAGCGAATACCAGGCACGCGTATTTCCATGGTTCAGGGACTGATACCCACCTGCTTGCCACAAGGAAGGATAATATCGATGATACTGTAATAGAGGGCCAGAGTGTAGCAACGGCCACTTTCTTCCAGTCATCGTCAGTGTCTGTTAGTGCGGCGGTAATTTCGTCCCAGAGACCGTCTCGCTGTTCCAACAGACTTTGGTGATGGTGTTCAAGAATTTCTCTCTCAACTGGGAATTCTGTCGGGCCACAAGGCAAGTCTACCTTCCTTAGGGCTTCCAAGCTCATCGACAGATTTTCCGCATATTGCTGGCGGAGCGGGTTTGAGGTCTCACTAAGGCCGGAGATTAGGGACTGGAATTCATCGCTCAGTCCAATATCGGAACTTGCTGGTATTTGGGCTCTCGAAAATTTTAAGGCTGTCAAGTCGATGTCCATGGGGCAAGGAGCGATTGCAGAACGGAGCAGATCGTGGAGACTCGGCGGAAGCCGAGTGGCGAAACGGGCGATACGGGGATCAATATAGAGGGCCCGCGGAATGGCAGGCAGTGGTCGAGGTGGGCGTGAAGATATAGCAATTGCATCCAGCTTCCTTTGAACCACTTGGAGAAACTGATAGAATTGGATGTTCCGATTCCAACGTCCAAACAGCCTCTCACACTCGTCGAAACTCTCTGACTGCCATGGCTCTAACGAAGAGGGCCGTTGAAGAGTTTCGCATGGCCATTGTTTGCTGATCTGAATTTCCAGGGCCTGGACGTCGAGTTCCTTCTTCTCATCGAATTCCTTATGTCGCATACGGGTTATTTTCCTTTTCTCCGCCGGTGACAGACCCGTTTTGCTTTTGTCTCGCCTCGGTTGCCATGGAGGATAGCACGCTGAGATGATCTCCTGAATCTCCGATCTATCAATCCCCTCGCCAGGCTTCATACTCAAATCCACCGACTGGTTCATTAGAGACTCGGGAATACTCGGGAACCCTCCAGAGACAGCAATCGCCAACAAAGTGGAGAGATACCGTATTTCCGATCCGCCAAAGGCAATGGTGCAGAACACGGACAATAGACGGTAAAGGTCAGTCTCCCGCATGCTTGACCAGCATTTATTGTAGATAGAACACCATATTTCTTTCATCGGCGTCTCTAACAGAGACGTGTAAGTCTCCTGCTCCGGTAGACGAACCTCCAGTTTCATCGTACCCCAGCTCCTGATGGTGTCGAAAAGGTCTTCCCTGGCCGTTAATGTAGACGGCCAGTCTCGGACAAGCGTCGCCATTTCGTACACACGACGACTCCGTGCGCTTTCCGTTGGGGTTCTGTCCCGCGCCTTGTAAGGTGAGGGCTGGACCTCTTGCCTTTGAGAACCTCCTCCGAACCCCGATTTATGAAACCTCTTGTGGCGAAAGCGTGCTCTGTCAAGAAGATTCATGTCCCCGCGAACCAACCCTGGAGGGCTTTCTGCCTTTCGGTCATGAAAAACCGCAAATTTGTTGGTGTAATTGTATATCTTGTTCGCTACCTGCGCGAACTCATCGTGCTGTGCGAGCTCGCCCAACTCTCGGTTCCACGTAACTCTCTGCATGAAGACGACGGCCGACGCGGTGTCTCTTTTCGGCGGATAATACTGGCGCCGAGGCGTTAGGGCCGCTATAAGGCTTAGTAAATGGACACAGTCGCTATCCAAAGGAAAGGATGACTTTAACTTGGCCTGCCTCAATATACGAAGAGCTTCTTCGGTTCCCGAACGATTTGTAAGTGGATCAGGGAGCACAAACGAAGTGACGGCGTGCAAATAAGCCTGATATAGAGTTCCTATCATACCAGATGTAGCCGAGAGCATTCCCAGATTTGAGTCCACCAAGTAGTGGAAGCATCTAATTCGCGAATCGGTGGGAGGCTCAATAGAGACATCGGTATGCCAAGGGCCTCTGTTGAACCGAACCCTCCCATAAGAAATTAGGACCGTGCGGCGACACTGCCCAATTTTACTCCGCAGGACCAGCTTGTTCGTCAAACCATAGAGACACCCAATATCTTGGTCGGAATCGACTATAGAATTGTGCTCACGGCATTCCAGCGCCCCGTCGGAATTGACGAAGAAATTTAGGTGCAGCCGAACCAGCTTGGCCTCGATTATACCGCTTGGAGCTTTCGTAACAAAAATATGCTTCGAAGTGTCCAAAGTTCGCAGGACATTGGCTATACGGGCGAAGAATTCGCTGTGGACATCGACCAATATCCGCTGGCCTTGCGAGGTTATTGAAGGCTCTCCACTCTTAGCTCTGTAAGACGTGCACCAATTTCGGTGGCTCGATTGCCATGCCTGGTCAAGGGGCCGGAATTCTAGCGTCCTGGCTTCGAGATCTAACCAATGTGTGTGTTGTTTAACCAGCAAATCAGGGAAGTCTCCAAGTAGGGTTTCGTGTGGGATCAACCGCAGAAGCCGTTTCCCTTTGCTCGCTCTCCCCGTTTCATTTACTTCCTCTACTTCTTCTGCTTTCACGATAAGCCGACCTCCATGAAGACGAAAATGGATCTATATACGTCAGTAGCTGTATTTAGATTCGTCGTACAGATAGGCATTTTTACTTTGGACTTGCCAAAACACTGGGATGACGTGAAAGATGAGCCTGGCAATCTTGAAGGGACCACTGAGAGTGTTTGCTTGGACCATTAGTGCAACCTCTGGAAGACTCGGTCGCTGTATCTACTTACCGAACCAAATAGTTGTCGGTATAAAGTGTGTTTTGTGAAACTCTCCGGAAGGCGGCTCGCAACTTGGTTATCTATGAGAAGCTCTCCGCTAAGTATATTGTAGTGGATCTCCTGTTGGCACTCATCAACACTCGCGCTCGATTTATTTGTAGCCCACCTTTTGCTGTTCCCCTCGAGGAATCGCCATGGAGACGAAATTTGCAGATGGCCAACGGTTTGCTGGATCGCACAATTGAGGCCGGAAGGGTCGGATTCGATTAACTCGGTTACTCGGTGCTCTACATGGCAAAGCACTCGGGAGGCACTCAAAACCAAGCCCCTCGTCTCCATGTCCATGCTTGCTGATGGGTGCATGGTATTTTCGAAGAGCACAATTGAGGATCTCACTAGGAATTGCAGATCTTCTCGAGTATAAAGGAAAGCCGGGAGATGCTCGTCATCCACATCGTAGGTCGAGAGGCAGATTCCCCCAAGTCGTAGCATGAGTCCCAGTGGTCCATCGCTATCCTGTTCTGCATTCGCATCACGACTAGCTGCTAGATTTGTGCACCATTCCATTGCCACTTTCCTACAATCCCGCAGGAAGGCTCCCGCACGCTTGACAGCCGAAGCTGGACCCAGGCTCAGACTGCGAAGTCCCAGGATGACAAGCGTATGTAGAGTGTAGTACTCATTCCAATTCGACCCAATGCTGCCCAACCTGTATTCAAGCATTTCCCAGAGTACGTTCACGGAACTATCATCTTCAAAGAAAGCGTGAGCCTCCCTGAGCCACGTAGCCGGCTCTGATGAGCCGAGCTCCCATGCTGCTTGGCAAAGTAACTTGTGAACTGCCTCTTGGCTCATGGAAAGAGACGGCGATGCCAATTCTCTGACGATATTGTACCATTGTAAGCGCTCCCCAGAGCGGAGATGACCGAAAGCGCTCATTTCGTGGAGATCCAGTTTTGACCCGTGGTTCCGCTGGTCCGCCATTACTTTGTTTTGGGTATGTCGACACCCTTCGATGGCATACTGAAAATCAGAATAGGCTGTGGCGCTGAGAGAGAGCGTATAGAGGTGTTTGATACTAGGCTTCGGCATTTTACGCCTGCTTGCAACCCATATTTCTTTTTCTCTGTCCCAGAGAGCAAAACGAAGCGCATTAGGGACCGCTATGTTCTCAAAACTGACCGGAAAACTCTGGGTACTATAATGGGTGTTTAGCCAGGACTTTCTCGAAGATTCCAGGGTCAGCCTCTGGCTTCGGTTAGAATAAAACTCCTTTAGTCCTGGGTATTCAAACAGTCCCGTTTCCATACGTGAGGATTCTGCCTTTCGTGATCCGCCATAGTCGTTCACAATCTGCCAAGTGATATCTCGCCATTTAGAGAACCAGCGAGGACATTCGAGCTCAAATACAACGTTGTTGACCAAATCTTCGTCAGCTGGGAGTGGCCACTCATGGACTTCGATGGTCAGATTTGCTGCTTCTCGCTCTGCCCGACATTTCTCGCAGTTTGGCAAATGAGTTTCCTGACCCCATTCGTCTGGCTCGGAATCGTGTGAGAGACCTGACGCTTGGCTGATCAGGTCCTGGTACTTTTTAGACAATGCTTGCCATGAATTACGTCGAGCATCGCGTTCCTTCATGGCAGAATCTGTAATTTTATCCCGAAGATTTTTAGGACGCCGATATTCAGCAAAATACCGAGCGCCAAACGTGTCCGGCCCAAGATCATCAAAGACACTTGCAGTCGACTTAGATTTCTCGTGCCTTGACAGAATGTACTTCTCAACTTCCTCGGCGCGCTGCATCTGACGCCGGCGAGGTAAAAGGAGTGCCTCGAGGAGATCCTCTGGAAGTTCTGGCGAGAATTCCTCGAGGAACCGGCAGACCGAAGTGCACATCTTGTCTAGAGAAACCCACAGTTCGAAGATGACAAGAAGCATTAAGGACATGGCACCAGGATTTTCGGCGTACCTTCCATGTGCATAACACGAATAATTCTCGATCAACTCTGCCAACTCACAGCAGACTTTGTCCGAAGCTTTTGTTTCAGTACTCCAGCTCTGTAGCTTGGTGTCAACCCAGATCTCAAGGTCAACCAGCGAGACAATTTCGTTGTCTTCAAGTTTAGGTAGCCCACTTCCTTGGGCTACTTGCCGTTTCCTATGGCTCCGCTTGAAACCTTTCGGAGGAGCAGGAGCCGGTGTTTGCCCCATAGCAGAGTGCAGGTATCCCCGAGAATGCTTCAGCGATGTCTCCAAGTCGTTATCCCGCAGAGTATCAAATTTCTCAGGGATTCCTTTCGCACCAGATGCTTGAATGAGTCGGTGGATGTTTTGTAAGTGTAACATAATAGCCGCGTCTACCTCCCCCACTCTCTGCAATACAAAATCAAGCGTCTTTTCTTGGAGCTTACAAACTCGTCGAGCGGCTTTGGCGCGTATAATGGTGAGAACGTCCTTGGAATCGGGGACCTTTGAATGAGTAGCAATCGATCCAAGCGCGGCCACGAGGTATATCATGAAGTTTTTGTACTCCATACGGCCCTCGCAGTTTGGGAAAGCACGATAAAGGATTGTTTGAAGAGCGACTTTGATCACAAACCACAGTGGCGAGCGTCGCCATGGAAGCCTGCCGTTCTCGAAATTGATATCATCCCTTGAGTGCTTATCGAAAGACTTCCAGGCATTGTGCTCTCCAAATGCCAGTAGCTGCACCATCAGCCCCTCTGTGATTAGTCCAGGGTGGATTGTGTCTCGATCCTCTTCAATATATTCCCGGGCCTCGGTCGCCTTGGGGCACATACCGCGGACAACTTCTGACTCCAGACGACAAACATTCTGGGCTAAATATTCACAGAATTGGTGATCATCGATCATAGCAACGGGTATTGCAACGCTCTTGGAGGGGAATTGACGAACAAGCGGACCGAGTGCGTCAAGCACAGCAGCTGTTGTAGCAGATGCTTCGAAAGCGTCGATAATGACGTTTTCCTTCTCCGTGTCATAGTGTGCCACCCCCCCGCAGTTCTGCGCATTTATATGGAGGGCGATGGCACCTAAATGGACTACGCGTTAGTCAAATCATTCCGCTAGCTGTGATATGACCGTACCGTGTATCCTCAAATCCGCAATGGCGCGGACCAGAGCTTCCTGGTGGCGATTTAGAGCATGTCCTGTGGCGTCTATGGAGAGCCAGATTTCGATCATATTCGCTGCCGGCTTCCATTTGTTTTGAATATCAGCCGGTCTCTGCTCCATAAACGAGGCCAGAGCATCTCTGACGAAAAGAAGTAGCTCCCTCTCAAGAGATCTTCGACTACCTTCCGGCTGGCATGGCAATTTTGGCGGTAGTATGAGATGATGGTAAAGGAATTGGAAGTTTCTGACGTTCATTCTGAGGTCGAGCCAGAGAGAAAGAGACTGCAACGAGGAGGGTAAATGGGTGCCCGTACTGGTTAGAAGTTGGAGGAGATCTGATGGTGGAAGAAAGCCAAGAAAGTTCGTGAGGAGTGGCAGAGAAACGCGATATGGCAAAGGATGTGTGAGAGGATTGTGAACAAGGGAAGAGGAGATAGGGCGAAGGAAGTAAATGTAGGAGAGTATATGTAAGAAGCTATAAATACGGAAGATGTATGAGGCGCTGGAAGGGACGAGGTAGGTCAGAGGCCTACAGATGATCTGGGAGGGGGGTAAAGAGGTGACACAGGTGGAGAGTAGAGAAAGAATATTGGAGGATGAACGTAGTAGGAGAGAGGAGGACGGCGGATGGGAGACGGGATATGACCGACGACACCTGGGCAGATATGCCTTGATGCATTGGCAGGGGAGAATGTGGAAGAGACCTGGTAAAGTTGGAATGCCTCGCGTTGAGATCGGTTGCCTGGAGACTCAGGTTGAGAGTAAAGTGAGTTGTCCGCAATCACCTCTCATTGCACCCTCACCTCAGAAGGTGCCCGATATGGCGCGAAGTCGGAAGGAAATTGGATATTGCTGGCCACAGGTTAGAGAGAACGCTCTTTCTTCGGGGTCGGGGGATCGATTTGGATACAATTAGGAACGGTCTCCAATCGAGTAATATTGTATTCTATGACTTCCATTTTCAAAGAGACGTGCCCGCCAGGACCATTTTATAGGTAGACTCAAAGTCTATATATTGCTATACGCCGGCTTCAATGCATGAGGCAGTCTCATTTCAGTCCCCAACGGGTTTGATGCTTTCGAGGCGCTCAGGAGCTGATCGCATGTTGGAATTGATCCTGATGGCGATCGAACAAACGAGCGAGCCATTCAGAGCGCCAGAAGCACATATTATCTTCGACAAATACCAAGAGAAACTTGGCATGCTTAGTTGCGCCTTTCTGACATTGCCCCAGACCCAGGGCTCAGTCGTCCGGTATTGTCTAATAAAGGGCGGCGACCAGCGGAAACGTAGCAGGTCGGGAAGCAACCAGCTGCGAGAAGAAGCATTGAAAAACTTGCATTGTTCGGGGCCGGATAACGGACATTCGGAGCGGGATTCTGGAGCATCGATGTTGAGGCGGGATGGGCGTGAGATATGAGGAAAGTATGGCGGCCATGTGCCATGTCTCATATCCTCGTTCACATGAGCCATGAGAGGATAGGCCATACGAATCTGACTGTTGATCACCATGGGCCATGCCTGTGTGCGTTTGTTCTATGAGAGGGCATTCGGATTCGAAGACTATGCAGGTAATCGAGATGATAAAAAGCTTTGCCGGGGCGGGTATCCATTGGTATGCCGATGAATTTCAACGCACTTCGTCGCCCGAATCCGTTTGCCTCTGAAGAGAACATCCGCGAGAAATGCGGCAAGAGTGGTTGTATACTATTATTCAACATTCCATTGCCGGGACGGTGCGATCGGCGGTCCACGTAAAGGAAGACGACGAATATCCATGGGGCTTGACGGAGCTTATCTTCTCTCCGCGGTGGGTCTTCGTCTTCATAACAGTGGCCCGGACGGCCTCCGTACTCATCGAATAATGGTCAATGCAAGCGCTTGGAGAGGGTCATTTAGCATGCGACATCCAAGACGAGAGTAGACTACTTCGAGTACAGCTCGCACAAGCCTTCATGATGTTGTCCCAGCGATATGGAAAGACAGGAGGGTAGGACTTTTGAAACTTAGAGTTTCAAAAACGCCTCCTCCTTGCAAAGTCAGTCTTCTTAACTCCAGTTGCTCGAAGAAACCATAGATCTCAATGTAAGGCAAACACTCCATTCCATGGTGTCGATCAACGATGATCCGGAGAAGACGCAAGGGGCAGAGCAAATTGCGGTACCACCAAAGACCTGCAGGCGACCGATATCTCATACGTGAAGTGGCACAAAATCTGCATTTCACTCAGGGATGGGGTGTTGTGGCTGGGCTGGTGTCACGTTGCCTGGTGGACAATTGCTTCGCGACACACGGTGAGGGGGAGAGCAGAAGTTGCCGATATTGTCTCTGAAAGTGTTGATCGGACTATGTTGGCTATTTCTGCGACAGACTATTCTGTGTTTTTAAACATTTTTCAAGATTTTTCAAGGTTTGTTGCTCTTGCTTGCAGATGGGAAATAAATGGGAAATGTGGTGATATCTGCAACCTTGCCCCAGGCACCAGCAGCCCAGAATAGAAACCCCCCCCCCTCCTCCCCGGGCGGGCCCAGGGGTCGATCGGGTCCATGGGTGAAGACGAGCCAGGGACCAAGGCACAACCGGAGGAGATAAAAGGGGTGAATGATTGACCGTATCCTCGATCAAGACCCCAAGAATTATTGATGGCTGGGAAGGGATTGATGAGAGGAACTCAAGAGTCGATTGGAATAGCCTCAGATTCCCTGCGTTCTGCAGGGTTCGTCGTCATTTTGAATTGTGATTCGGTTGTTGGCTGGAGGAACTTGTTTGGTTAATTGCTGCGCCATCTCATGTTTCTCCCTCTTCCAATCCCAGTCCAATCCCAGCCGGTTCCCAGTCTCGGCTCACCGTCCTGAATCCTGGCCGTGGACGCTTGGGGAGCGAACATCATCAACGACTCTCTGCCTTTCCTCCTTCCTTCTACCCTGTTTCTCTCCGTCCGTCACGGTCCGTCTTTTCCGCAACGGGCGTTAATATACCCATATCGATCTCAGTCGAGACCCTCGTTCGCCAGTTTGTGAGATTGTCGGCGTCTTTCCAAGACAGTGACTCCTTTTTCGCTGCTCCGTCACGATCAGTTTCAGAGCCAACCCCTGCTGCAACCCGTTGCATCAGATTCGGCGTGTCCATCGTCCTTCTTTCTGCAACGTTTGTTTCGCACCTTCGGAAGTCCATTCTTGCTAATAATAATTGCCTGCTGCCAACCTCCAGCAAAATAATCAACAACAGCCTCCTCGTCCCGCATCGCAGATCGACTGCGGCGCGATCGCGGCTGGTTTTGAGCGTGGATCCACCAGACGAAATCGACCCCGATTTCGATCTCCATCCATCGCTCCACGCTCGCCGTCTCTTTCTTTCCTCGCATGGTGATAGTTTGACCCGGCCTCGCAAGTCATGGGCTCGACACGGTTTGGAAACTTCGACGTGAGTTAGCGACGCTGCTGGCATCTACCGCTTCTCGAAGACAAACTGACCGCATTTTCCATCGTCAAAGGACTTCTGTCGCGATTCCACGCTGCCAGTCTGCAATGTATGCCGCCCCGTTTTTATCTACCTAGTTTCCTCAGTATCGCGCAACACATATCGTCTCCTAGGTACCGTGTTGCTGATTCTCACCTTCAAAGCTTTTTGTTCCCAAAAATCAGCCCCCTAATGGTATCTTCGGCGGGTGTCCGCTTGTCGGCCTCGAACTCAGCGGCGGTCGAAACCTCGCTAATCTCGGTATGATCCGTCATCTCGTGGGCAGAGAACCCACGTTTACTCATACTGGCCAGGTTCTATTTTGCTCGCGTTCATCGGTATTTTAGCATCGTTGCTCCTGATATGGCGATCGGAACGGAAACAAGCGGCTGTAGGGCGAAGGTATGCGGAATTGACAGATTACCCGGAGAATGCGACTTGGGCTCACGGTTGTCTCTAGGGAAATGCAGCTATTCCTGCTTGGTTTCATTATCATTGAGATTTGCGAAATATTCTCCGTAGGTGGTATCCCCCTTAGGGATGATGTTCGAAAGGTATGGCTTGTCCAATGCACCTGACGAGCGAATCTAATATGTTTGGCAGGGATTTTCGGCTGTTCACGTCGCTGCGATTGCCGCAGTTTCCTGGGTCCTTTTCTTGAACGCGATGGTTGGTTTCCAGTTACTGGATGATGGAACTCCTGCTTCAATAGGCCTCTTTCTTGTGTCGGCCGCAGCTATTTTCGTCGGTACTGGATACATTGCCTTGGACACCGGTTTTGACTGGACGGGCGAGTTTGCGACCAACCCATCAAACGAGTATCGGAATATTGCCCTCTATGTCCTATACCAGCTCTTCCCACTCCTCTGTCTTGTTGCGTTCTTCCTTCTGGAAACCTACCTTGTGATTCGCGTTCTCGGAGAATTACGGCCAATGCGTATGTCTTCCCCCATTCAGAATTGCAATGTTGATTGGTGTAATCCATGCATCTAACTTAGGACAGTGTATCTCGGCGCTGCGGCTATTCTATTTGCCATCGGCCAAGTTTTCAACTATGTCGTCAGCGTTCATCTGTGCAACGCGACGGACGGAAAGATCAACGGCGCCTTATTCGAGACCCTTTTCACGGTAATCTCCGTTGTCATGCTGTGGATTTTTTGGAGCAGTATCACAGAAGACGACTGGCCCATGCCGATGTCGCAACCTATGCCAGGTTACAATTAATTGATTTTGCTCGGCATTGCGGCGAAACCCACCAGAGACGAAAAGCACCATACCGTCTATCTCACATAAGAGAGTGTCTTTCTCTCGCCTTCCTCTCAAACCTCCGCCAGCTGCGACTTGTCGTTGTCGCAACCCCACGATCCTTCGGCGTCCAACCTCAACTCCCACACCTTCCTCTTGAATGACGAACGGAACTCAACGCGACATCTACACCTACTGGCATTCCCGCTTCGAACCCGTTTATGTTCCCACGATTGTCTTGGACGTGCCATGTGCCAATGTGCCTACGACATCTCTGCCATTTTGAACTATGCTTTACCCGGACCGTAAATATGCGGCGGCCACACGCGGCTCTAAGGATGGAAATTCTGAGACCAGATGTGCCAGTGGTGCCGTCCATTTTCGCCGGGTTAAGGCAGCGATATCTATTTTTGTATCTTTTTACGTCCCCGTTAGATACCTATTCGCGATGTATGTAGGATTTAGTAACATAGTTAATGTACCCTAAGTGATCACTCTATGGCGTGGTCGGTTGCTCGGTGCTCGTAGGGTTGGTATATAGTTTTCCATGCTCACTAGTGTAGTAAGAGCGCCCACTTCTTGTATTCAACTCAGCAATTGAGCCTTTCCATTCGTTTTAACAAATTGATCCAGGATTTCGAATACATTGTCCTTTGCAATCTTTGCCATCAGAATTTAAAGCCAAGGACCAAGTGCAAGTTCGTGGTGGCAGTACACTAGGGTCAAAGTAGGCCGCATAGGTGTGTGGTGATAAGAACACATCATGAGAGAGGAACGTAAGGCGCATGGGAGGATATATACTCATACCCAAGCCATCCTCGGCGGTTAACATCAGGCTTGCCAAAAGCGGCCCCGACAGGAGGCGGAAAGATGCGTAGAAAATGAAGGAATAAATATCGCCAATCAAACAAGCGGTATCCTTATTGACGCCATATGCAAAAGGAGAAAACAAGAAAATGTAGAAACATTATTTGCATACTCATCATGAATGAACCCCCGTAATGATGTTTGGCCACCGGAGTCGATATCCTGAAAGTAAAACCGATATCATACTCGGACCTTCACATCAACACATGGAAGAGTCCATTCCCTCCGTCCAACTAAGCTCCTCAGCCATTCCAGTCCAAAGCCCGTCAATTCATCCGCCGCTGTTGTGCTCGCGCCAGAAGCCGAAGCCGAAGGACATGAGTTCTCGTCTGCAAAGAGCCGCCGTTGTGTTTCATCGACCACGGCACCAGCCAGCGCTTTCGCGGTGTTGTTGACCGTCTCAAAGACGTAGCCTGCTAACGACTCGTTTTCTGGGCCAAGTATTGAAGCGGAGGAGGCGTTGTGCGGGCATGTAAGACTGCTGTTTGGCGCAGCTGCATCGTAGGGTGAGTAGCGGGGTGCGAACCAGTCAGCGCGCAGGTTGAAGAAGCATCGATCGGACCAGGTGCAGGTTGAGGCGAAGAGGATGACGAGGAGCGCAGAGCAGTAGATGCAGGGTCGGTGGAGGAGGTAGGTGAGGGTGACGAAGGAGATGAGGAAGAGCGGGGATGCGTTGGTTGGAATGAAGAGGAGAGGGAGCCAGCTGGTGTGGGTTAGCTCAGCTTTCTTGTGCTTTGCGGCGAGGATAGTTTCGTATTGGCATGCAGTATGTATGTCTGATCACTTACCTCCTGAGGCAGAACATGGTGAAGGCGTGAGTCCTTGACGACGTAACAGCAGACAGCTCGCTGCTGGGATGGAGAGGGAAAAAATGTCCAGGCGGAATGATGAAAGGACTAGGGCGGAGGCGAAAAGGAGGTGGAATTGATGCTGTCCCACAACAGGTTAATGTAACAGGAATGTAAGCGGTGCGGTGAAGTTATCCCAACTCAACAGTCCATTGTTGAGGAGAAGAGGGGACGGTCTTCTCTCGATCTTGACGTGGATATCGTCTCTTCCTCTCTTGTTCAGTTTTGGGCTGAGGTTGGCGCCTGCGTAAAATACAAATCAGCATCCGTATCGTACTGTCAGCGGCAGCTCCAGCCACACAACGACGAAACTTCGGCTCTCCCCAGTGTCCTCTCTCAGACTTCTTCTCTTCTCTTCCTTTGCTTCTCCTTCTACTCTTCCTCCTTCGTCCCTGTACACTAATCTTTTTTTTTCTCGCAATCCGCTTTTCTTTGCTTCTTTTTGCGTTCTTGAATTCCTCGATTACGTCTGGTCGTTCCCTTTTCCCCGCCGCTCTGCACGGTCTCTCGAAAGAGAGCTCCCAAGAGGACACTGAGCTCGGATTCGCACTTGGAGGTCGCCTTACACAACGGCGAGCGACAGAAATGTCCACCCCAAACGATATCCAGGCCCTACTGGCGAGTATAAGGCCTCGTCCGTCGCCATCGAGCACTCCTACTCAGGACCCCGGCATGGCTCAGTATCATCAGCATTACCAGCATGGATACCGGCCTCAGCAGCCGCCCTATGAAGGACAGGGCTACACTCACGCCCATCTGCATCAGCAGACGTACCGACACCCTTCGGTCTCGTCAGCCATGCACAGCCCGTCCCCCGTCAACACCCCTCCCCGTAACGGCTCGGACGTTCTCAGCCCCAACGTCGTCACGCCAGGCGAAGGGCATCCTGCGCATCACCAACCCCAGCCGCAGAATCCTGATCGCTCGGCCAATTTGTTGAACCTTCTGAAGTTCAATCAACCTCAGGCCGCTTCTTCACAGCAGAGTACGCCTCCTGCGGCTGCAGAACAACCCGTCCACACTCACCCTTCGGGAAATGGCGCGGAAGACACTTCGAAGTCCCATAATAGGAACATCTCAGCATCCGACCTGGTAGCCACGCTCTTTGGTAAGCAGGGCCAGGCGCCTACTACCCAAGGACATGCCGCCGCGCCACATGCAGCAACCCAACCCTCTGCGGAAGGATCTTCTGCCGCACCAAGCGCCGAGAAGCCGCAAGACATGCTACTTCGGTTGCTTAACCGCGGACCCGAACCATCCCACACTGTGGTACAGTCTCCGCCCACTATTTCACCTCAGAGAAACTCCTTTGAGCCTGAATTGACCAGCAGTGTGGCCCCATCCACTCAAGGTGCCGTGGAAACCGCCGAGCTGGCCTCTGGAAACCCAGATAAGCCATCCTCATCAGGTGCCGAGCCTTTCTTTCGCCACGCGGATCCCTTCGAGCTACTTGCGGCTGCGTCTCGCAGTAGGACTCCTCAACCTAAATCTCGCGACGAAAGCCCGGCTGTCGAGGTAAACGTGGCCACCACAGCAGGACCTCTGCCTGCTTCGGCCGTTGCCCAAACTGAACGCGCTAAATCACCCCCTCTGGCCAAGGAGCAACAAGAGGCCGTGTCCAATGTGATTGGTAGATTCGTTCAGCAGATTACTCGCGATACCGACAAATCTTCCGATAAGTCAACCCTGCAGGACAGTTCGCCTACACCAGCTGGTCAGGAGGATAGCGTCAAAGCTACTCCTTTTCCCACTACTACCACTGTTCAGGATACCAATGGGAAGAGCCAGGTTTTGAAAGGAGCCATGGAGGAAGTTGCTTCCTCTGCCGAAGTGAAAGAGACTTCAAATGACAGTGGCGAGCCATTGGCAGACAGTTGGGAAAGTGCTGAAGATAGCGCTGAAAAGGATGAAGGACGCGTCGTCGCTGTGCACAATTTTCCCTTGAAGCCATTCATATCCATCGTTGTCAAGCCTAATGCTGGAAAGCTTCCGACTTTGCGCGATGATGGGATCATGGATATTGCTCGCTTGAAGAAGGAGTTTGATCAGCTCGACCGATCTTTGACTTCGGCCACTTCGGACTACATTGTTTACGCTCTCGCCAAAAACGGTGGTATGAGAATTATCCGCCAAGACGATGGGAGCGACAAACAGGTCTTCCGCTCCACTCGTGACCGTGTATTCAGCGTTGCCGTGTGCACGTCGCAGTCGACGGGCGGTTCGTCGGACGAGCAGGCCGTTCTCGGTATTGGCGTTAGCGGTGCCGTCTACTGGGCCCTGATCTCGCGAGGCGACAGAGATCTTTTTGAGCAGGACGCTTTGGAGAGCGAGTCCCTTACCTTTCCACCCTTCCCCGCGTCTGATGAGAACACATCTGGCGGCCAGCTGAAAACGCGGGCCAAACGGAGCTCTCGTCACCCTGGATTTTTCGCAATCGGCCGCGGCAAGAACATCTACGTGATTTCTCCGCAGGCTGCCACAAATTCTGCGTACGGTGTGTCTGGCAATAGTCGGATTGTTAACACCGAAAAATTCTTTAAAGAACGTGCCTTGAAGATTTCTACTGGAAAAGCCGGGAAGGATTTCGTGTTCAGCGACGATGATACCGTCATCGCTTCTCTTGACAAGACTGGCCGACTCCGCTTCTGGGACATTCGGGAGACTGTCAACAATGCAGTTTCCGGGCTCAGCTCTGCTGAAATCCGTGTTCCTTTGAACACTTTCGTCACTGGCTCTCCTACTGAGAAGTCATGGCCCACATCTGTCCTCTTCCTAGATAAGTTGCGGCCTTATGTCAAGTCCATGGCGCTCCGTTATGTCTTGGTTGGGCTTAAGCAGAATCACACCTTGCAGCTCTGGGATATTGGGCTTGGCAAGGCTGTGCAGGAGCTCAAGTTCCCCCATGAAAACGAATCAGACGCCATCTGCAGCGTCGCATATCACGCCTCTTCTGGAATACTTGTCGTGGGGCACCCCACGAGAAACTCCATTTACTTTGTGCATTTGTCTGCCCCCAAGTACAACCTCCAGCCGATGTCGCAGGCATCGTTTATTAAACGGGCTGCGGAGAAGGACGCTAGCCTTCCAAAGCCAGAGTCAACCGCATGCCTGAGTGGAATTCGTGAGATCTCCTTTGCGTCAAAAGGTCAGCTTCGAAGCCTGGATCTTCTTCCGATTACGAAGGCAGCTGGGGAGGAAAGCGGGCTCTTTGAGCTTTACGTTATGCATTCGCGTGGCGTGACGTGTCTGAATATCAAGAAAGAGGACCTTGGATGGGGCCAAGATAACAAGATTACTCGCCCTGTCAACGCTTTAGAGGAGGGTTTCATTGAGATTGCTGATCTTCAGGCCTTCCCGACGTATGCGTTTGACGAGCCTTCCGTCAACGGCGATTCTATATCCACTTCCACAAAGGTGATACCTAAAGAGTTTGTGAAGCCTACGCCGGAGCCTTCTCCCGAGAGCGGCGCGGGTGCTGCACCGAGCATCCTACCTGTGCCATCGCCGACAAAGGCTGCCACTAAGAAGAAGCAGGACGAGCCAATCGAGGCGGCTTCATCGGTCGGAGTTTCTGAGAAGCCTGAAAAGCCCGAGAAAGAAAAGAAAAAGAAAAAGAAGGGGGCTGCAGCCGGTGAGGCTACGAAGGTGAAGGAATCCCCGACAAATGCACCCAACGTGCAACCAATCGCGGGTCAATTGAATGGTGAAGCTCCGAAGGTCACCCCTAAACTCACAGTAGCAGAGGCGAGCATCGGCGACTCTTCTGAGACTTGGAACAAACACATTGAGACTTTGCAGAACGGAGTCACGTCTGAATTCAACAAGAGCCTCGGCCGCGAGTTGGAAGGTCTGTACACTCGTTTTGACGAAGAGCGACGCAGCTGGGATGCCGCGTCCGCTGCCAAGCAGGAACAGGTCTTGCGACTAGTCTCGAGCACACTCTCCGACAATGTGGAGAAGAACCTTGCTCGCGTCGTCAGTCAGAGCATCCAGTCTGAGGTTGTCCCGGCACTGACTGATATTACTTCCGCTGCGGTTAGCAAGCAACTGAACGCGGTGCTCTCTCAACAGTCTGGGGCCATCATCTCTCGTGAACTGCGCCAATCTCTGCCTGAAGCAGTTAATCGCGCTTTGCAGCAGCCTGACGTGACGAAAGTTGTGTCGGATGCTGTGGGTCAGAAGGTGGAGGGCCAGATCAAGGCCTTGCATGATACCATCACATCTTCCCTTAAAAACATCTCACTGCGGGCTGCGGAGAAGGTCGGAAACGACGTTGAAAGGCATGTGCAGGCACAGATGAAAGAGTACGAGACCCAGCGCCAGAGTGACGTTGCCAAGATCGATCAGCTCACCACTCTTGTTCGTGGGTTGTCGGACACGGTTTCTACGATGGCCGCGGCCCAGGCTGGGTTCCAGACTGAAGTCCTCCGTCTCAATCAAGCCTTGGCCTCTTTCCAGGGACAAGAAGCGAGACATACTCACAAGCAGTCAGCCGCTCCAGCATCGCCCGTTCCTCTCGCGGATACCAGAAGCCAGGAGGAGCTGGAGATCGCCGAAGTTACAGAGCTGATGAGCCAGGGCAGATATGAGGAAGGATCCGTCAAGGTTTGCGGCAGACTTTACCCCGTTTTGAACTCACTCTAACATCAGTCTAGTGGCTCCAATCCGAGCAGCAGGCGTTCCTATTTGACAGCCTCTTTGTACGCTTGAACCCTTCATATCTCAATGGACTCTCCCCGATTGTGGCATTGTCTGTTGGCGTTGCAGTCACATCATCTTTGCAGACGAATGTCAAGGAGCGGCTGTCATGGCTGGAAGTTGTCCTTCAAACTGTCAACCCCAGGGTACGCTATCCACTCCTTCCCTCAAGGTGCGTCGCTAATTTGCTGCCAGGATCCCGACATCCGAGAGGTCACACCCAAGATCATGGATATCCTCATCCAGCGGCTCGATGGTCTGTACATGGCCGTCGCCAAGGAAGCACCGCACGACCCCATCCTCCGCAGGATCCCTCCGCTCTCGCGCCGTGCTAGAGAGCTGCGTGGTTAGGGCAGTAATGGATTGCATGTTGAATGCGTTTTGCATTTGGATGTCACGATAGTTATGAATCATGCTTGGCGCGATACATCAAGATGATGAGGGATATGCTGGCTTCTACGTCTGCAGACATAATGGTAACCAGGCATGCTTCGAAGCATGGTGAGCATTAGATATGATCTACTTCAGAATGGAGGTGTTATTTGGAGTGTTTCTTGGGCGGTACTTGATGCTTAGCTTGTAGGCACTGGGAAGATAACGAGTGCCCCAGACGCTCTTCAACAACTTTCAAATTAGCGAGCCCTCCGTAAGCTGCCCAGGCTCTTCGTATTCTCAGGATGGTATCTCTCCAATGCCCCGCATAATCCTGTCGACACACGAGCTAGGCTGAAACGATCTGAAAAGGCTGGACATATTCCCAACGACAACGATGATTTCGCTGCTCCTCGAGCATCCAATCCAGCTCATCGTCCTCACCCATGATGGGAACAGACGAGCGCTTGCCCATTGTGCTTGATAATGGGTGAGACATGGCCTGTGACCCTGAAGCTAAATGCATGCGCTGACGTCTTGTCTCCCAGCTCTTTTAGCTGCAAAGCTGGCTTCGGAGGGGATGACGAACCTAAGATAGTTTTTCGTGAGCTCCTCTCCCTCCTTTTTCCCTCTCTCTTTTGTATACCTCGTGGATTGTAGAGAGAACAGACTGACTGGTGCAGCCAACCTTGTCGGCCGACCTCCCAACAACAGGTACCTCCATACCATCCCATATAGCAATATTCTCCCAAGGAAACAGACACTAAAGCAATACACAGATCCGCAATACACCCTATTCTGAACACCAATGACTCCTACATCGGCACCGACGCCCAAGCCAAACGCGGTATCCTCTCCCTAGAATACCCCATCACCCGCGGCGTGGTAACAAACCGGCCCGCCATGGAAGAAATCTGGACGCATATCACAACCAACGCTCTCACCATAAACCCAGAAGAGCACCAAATCCTCATAACCGAGCCCCCGCACAACCCGCGCACAAACCGCGAGCACATGGCCGAGTTCTTCCTCGAAGGTCTCCAAACGCCGGGCTTCCACGTCGCTGTGCCAGGGTACCTCGCCATTCTCACGGCGGGGCGAAATACGGGCATCGCGGTGAGCTGCGGCGAGGGCGTGCTGCACACCTTCACTGTTACGAACAACTATACCGTCCCGCGTGCGATCGCGCGCGTGGATCTCGCGGGCGTCGATGTTACGGCGTCCCTACGGGATTTGCTTACCCGGCGCGGGGTGTATCTCGGTTCGACAGCGGAGTGGGAGATTGCACGGGAGATGAAGGAGGAGCTGTGCTATGTTGCTGAGGACTATGCGCGAGAGAGCGAGAGTAAGACTGCGTTGGGTTGTTCAGGGACCGCGGCGAGCGTAGAGAGGAAGTATAGACTCCCTGATGGGCGGGAGATTGTTCTGGGGACAGAGCGGTTTGAAGCGGCGGAGGCTCTTTTTACCCCTTCCTTAGTGGGCAGGGATATTGGGGGGATCCAGGAGGTAGTCTTTGACGCGATAATGAAGTGCGATATTGATATCCGGCGGGATCTGGCGTATAATGTCATCTTGGTACGCTTCTCTCCCCATCTAAGCATGCCTCAACTATACAAAGGGAAAACGCAGTCACCCTCGACTAATGCGTTGTTTCTGCATCAGACCGGCGGCTCAACACTCCTCCCCGGGTTCGCAACCCGGCTTGCCCGGGAACTCTCAGCGCTCGCACATCCAGGAATGCACTTCAACATCCCAGCATCAAGTACAAGGCTATACGACGTTTGGATTGGAGGCTCTATCCTCTCGAGCCTCTCATTCTTCCAGAAGATGTGGATTACGCGGCAGGAGTATGAGGAGGTCGGCGTGGGGATCGTACATAGGAAGTGTTTTCCTAATGCTAGCTACTGATGGACTTGTCTTAGCCGTAACGGGTACGGGTAGGTGGCCTTCTACATCATGCTAAGTCTTAGCGGTAGAGAGGTCTTGAAATGTCATAATGAAAGCACAGAGAGTATTAATCGTAGAAGGATTCGTTAAATCATGATTTCTGCCTTTGACAGAGTCAGTCCGGCTAGAGTATATGGTGTTAATACAGTGGTCATCTCAACAGAGAGTCTGATCAGTGAAAGGAGATCATGCGTAAAAGGCAACGCCGTCTGCTGCTAGATTCTCATGGTCCCCGTTCTCCTGGATGAATTCAAACCCCAGCGCCCGCCAGTTTAATTCCTTGCGCCAGTGGAGACCGTAATACTGTCGCGTCCGTTTCGATTCATCGTCGTCTTGTATCAACATATGTCCCTGGCTGTGTTCGCTGTGTTCTGCGTTGTGCTGCTCTGTCATCTCAGACTCTGGAATAGGAACGGGTGTAACGACAGGCTCAGAAGCTAGACCTCCCGTAACCATTCGTCCTGTTTGTGGGAATATAACAGATCGAAAGCGGGAGAGTAGAAGGCCCATGCAGCAGCATACACAGGGCTCATGAGTCAAATATACGTCCAGATCCGTGCATAGATATCCGCCTTGGGTGCGTGGTCGGATCCGAAATCCCGGTGTAGTTTCTTGTTTCGATGCTGCTGAGATGTGAATGGCATGAGATTCTTCAACGCCCGTCTTCTGATATTTCTCCGGACTTGGGGTTGTGTCTTTCGACTCGGAGTGGGCTTTTGGAGCTGTAGCGTCGAGCTGGGAGATGAAGTGCGCCTCGAGCGGGGAGAGCGATGGCAGCTCATCGTTTTCTGCCTCCCACTCCCCAGCTCGCCTTTTCTGCGCAATGATCTCGGCTGCACGCATGAGAGCATGCAGGTCCGGGCCACCCTCCAAGTCAGCATTATACGTCTCCGTTGCAGGATTAGGCCCGACCCCGGTATAGAGTTCCGCTGCTGAGGGCTGCCCAGCTTCCCGACGTGAATACCGCGCGTCACCGGCCACAGCAACAATCGCATCCGGCCATCGAAAATCCATATCCTCTCCCGCGTCGAGTAATCTGGAGACGATATCCGGATCGACCACGACCGCACCCACACTCCTTCCCCGCCCGGACTGTACGGCTTCCTCAGCGACTTTCCGGGCAAACGACAAATACCACCCGGCATCCGGCTGGATAAACTCCCGCGTGCGATTGAGAACCTGAACCGGCGGTGCGACCGTCGCCCGTGCAGCGGCGGGGTTATACACAACGGGCCACAAATCATTTGTCCATCTGTCTGCCTGCGCCGCGCCGAGCGGTGGGAGGGTCGGGACCTTGACGGTGCATAGCTTGACCTTGGACGTAGATTGCGACTGCGTATCGGAAGGAGTGTCCGCTTCTGTTTCTGTTTGTGGTGAGGGGACGACGAAAGGGGCGAGGAGTTCTTGGAGGAGCTCAACTTCCGGTAGAGGGGGCGGGATGAGGACGAAGATGCTTTGGGGGGAGGGGTTATCGCCGAGAAGAAGTGGGTGGAGGGGTTCGGGGAGATTGCTTTGCTTTGCGAAGCGGCGGAGATGGTTCATCGGGCGGACGGGGTCGCGAGGGATGTTCGCGTCGAGAACTCTATCTGTGTTGTTAGCTCTTGATTTAATGAACCACAGGATGAGCGACTTACTTGACTACTTTTGCGGCGCTCTTCACGTTCACTTCTGCGACGTAGGCCTCGCCTTAGAGGTTGTTAGAGGCCATTGAATGACACGCGAGAGAAATGCGTTAGTACATACCATACTCCTCCGTCGGTTGAGTCTCTTGAACCGTTTTTATAGGTATTAAATCGCCTATTAGAGGCTGCACGCCCCGAATAACATCCTGTACCTCCATTGATTCTGGGGGTGTTCTGAAGTCTTTTTGAAGGAGATAGCGGGGGTGCCGTTTTATCGGCTAGGGCGGAGAAGGCACGGGAGGGGGCTGCAACGGCGGTAGAAGACCGTCCATATTATGGCATTTTGAGATTGGGCGCTGGATGAGCAGGCAACTTGCATCTCTCGAGAAGAGCAGAGAGGAGAAGAGATCATCCTACCAACCCTGTACCCTAAAACCTAAGCCCTGACCGGGGTTTCATGCCTCAGGCAGTATATTGCGTCACTACATCACCCTTCCAGAATCCAATAGTCTCTGAACCAGTTATGTACGCAAGGAGAGGGGTCGCCAATGGATATTCATGAGTGTGTATTATGGGATATCATGCTGGTCTTCAGAAAGCAGAAAATTCAAAATGCCTCCTAAGACTCGCCCAGTAAACGCCGGAAATGAAGTTGTACAGAACTCGCAAGGGATATTATAAAACACGGAGAGACCCAAATGGTCAAAGCGAAAAAGAACCCCACCACACTTGTATGTTGTCAAGTGCTCTAATCCATGCAATGCCAACTCCATGCCCTTGTATGTGTGTCGATGCATTCAAATATAGGCCACCGTTCCTCTAATGCCTCATATCTTGTTCCAGCCAGGTGCAGCAGGGCAATCACCTTTCGGTTTGAATTTCATACCCGTCGCACCTTTCCACCAAACTCTGATAGTAGTCGTTGAGCACTTCGGGCTGAGGGACGATGCGCCACTCAACGCGGAAAAGAAACTCCAGTTCAAGTAGAGCCAGCTCCGTTATGCTGATTCCACCAACCCGAGCGTAGGTCTTGTTGGTCCAAAAGCTATCACTCAGACCCTTGGAGGCGACAGTTGCGCTCGTGATCAGGAATCGATGGATTGTGAGGCTGGATACGGTGAAGGCGGGGTATAGCGCGCAAAGCCGGTCTATATAGTATACCATACTCAACAGGATTGGCGGCGACAGAGTAGCGTGAGTCGTTAATCGTTGTAGATAGTCTTGTACCGAGATTCGTGGTGGGGAGCGCGAATGAAAGCGCGTCAGTCGACCCTGATGGAGGGGAATCTTGTCATTAAATCGAATGAGCTCCATCAACATGCTTGAGATAAGGACAACCATGTCCTTGGTATCCGCCAACTCATAACGAACTGGGAGGTATTTGGTGGCAGACTTTGCGGGGCGGAGCCGTTTCGACTGCGAGCCTTCAAGCTCTGAGCTTCCTGGCCCTTCCGCAGCCACACCTCCAGTGGATGGATCATTCGCGCTGTTACGCTTATTGGATCCCGAAGTGGCATTGGGCGCTGGCATTGGAGGGGCTAGCGAGCTCTGAGAAGGAGCAGGAGCGGGAGCAGGAGCGGGAGCAGGAGCAATAGGAGGTGCAGGAGTGTGCGCGGGAACAGGGCCAGCAAGAGGGGCAGAGGAACCATTACTGTCAGGCCGATCGGAGGATTCGGGGAGGGCGGCGTTAGGACCGGGAGCAGTTGCTGCAGACACGGGGGCGCTAATTCCGCCCTCAAGGGAGGTCTGCCCGGCGGACATACGGCCGCGAGCAAGAGCCCCTGAGGGCCTGGTGTGGGGAGTGGACACCGAGTGCTTCTTCAGAGCAGACCGGAGTTCTTCAATGGCGATACGGGAGGAGCGGGGAGTGAACGGACTACTGGGCGCGGCAGAGCGATCGGCGGCAGAGTCATAATGCTGATTATGGAAGGCAAAGGCAGCCGAAGTCGACGACAAGCGCCGTGAAAACCGAGTCGAACACGGAGAGAGAGGAGGTTGAGGCGCGGTGGTGGAAGGAGAGGAGGGAGAAGGTCGAAGGGCGGCGGAGGGAGAGGGCGAGGAAACTAACATCTCCGCCCAGCAACTTCACCACGTGGGCGCACGATTGAACGGGGTTGTTCGAGACTGGCAGACGCTGTGAAACCCAAGATTGGTACTATTACTTTTCGGTGTCGTGCACAGACTCATTGTGATGCAACCGGGGGACAGCACAAGACTGACTCGATTCTCACAATGAAAAGGATGGGTTCGAAAAGACAAGTTGGTGAGGACAGAACGAGAAGTCGGTTTGGAGCAGGGAGGAAGACTTGGAAGCGAAATTGTTTCCACTGCAAGTCACATTACCCTGTGCCCTGTTCTGGAGCTGTGGAGGAAGCGTTGAAACAATACTGTAAGGCCCAGAACATGCCAAGATAAAGTATTCCTAAAGTAGCATAGCGTTCTTCATCTGACCACTCGAAGCTCTAAGTGGAGAGCGACAGCGGCAAAGCCGGAACTGCAGAACATGCATGATACGTAAATACAAACTCACAACTGAATGCGACAGATTGCCCAGCATAGTCAGCCACTGTGGGCCCCTCGGTGAGAAGAGTCTGTCGTCGTCCCGTCACTATTGGACAAAAGTCGCCAAATTTGGGGGGGGGCAAATGGCTCGACGCTCAGGGCCCAAGCCAAAAAACGTTTGCAAAAGAGGGGACTTGGAGGAAAATGACATCGCTTCCCCCGTGCACAGCCCCGACCTTGCAAACATGGTTCCGAGAGGAAATCTGCCGACTGAACCCCAGGTTCACTGATTCCTTCCCTTTAGCGCCATCCCCCAGCTCTTCCAGTCCAACTCCCATAAGGCTGAGTCACGTGACGTCAATTGGAAGAGTAATGTCATGTGACTATCACCTGATCAGCTGCCAAAAGCGGCAAAGCAGATGGTGACCGTGCCAAGGCCGGCGCGATGCTCTTTGCTGTGACGGCGAGAGTGATCAGAATGAGCTGGAACTCGATATTTCCTTGTCCATCTCTGTTTCACTTCTGCGGGCTGGCGTTCTTTCAGTGATAGATATACTCATATTTACATAACGTGCTTTGTCCTTTATTCTTCCCTCGATCTCTCATTCGTGACTCGGATTCGAAGCTTCGGACCTCGATCCCGCAATCGCATATAGCGGCCTCCCATCACTCCGGAACACCATCCCGCTCATCACAACAACTTTGTCCTTCATCTCAGCACATCTACCTTCCAGCGATCAAACGTCCTGAGATTTCCAGATAACCCCACCTTTCTTCCGACGGACGCACGCAACCACAAACGTCTCCTCCGGGAGGCGGTGATCCCCGGACCATGACTCGCTCTGTGGCGCCGCCCATTCTTTTACAGCTACAAAGTGCGGAATCCTTGTCCTCACAGGCTGCGGTTCTCCGAGACCTTAAGAACGAGACAATTGGCCACGATCAGCGCAAGGAGTCTCTGGTACGGTTTGGACTTATTCCCATCCTCACCAATCTACTTGCCTCGCGAAATCTCGGCGGGGGACATGAGCCGAAGAGGAGCTTGAAAATTCGCGACTTGCCCGGGTCAAAGGAAGAGGCAGATGATGCTTGCCTACAGGCTATCATCCTTATCGGGAGCTTAGCACAAGGTAAAGTAGCAAAACTAAATACCGGTAACGGCCGCATCTACTGACATCATCCATCAGGAGGTGCGTCTTTTCTGTCCCCAATTCTTTCTAGCAACCTCCTTCCGATTCTCCTTTCGATTTTATCCTCGCCCGATTGCCCTTCCGCCTTTGTGCTTCCCATTCTTCGGATCCTAAACAGCGTGGCGGATCGATTACCTCTTCAGAGTCAGCAGCAATGGCCGAAGGATACACGGCTAGCGGACCTTCTTTTCTCAACCGAGCACATCGGATGCCTAGCCCGCATTATTGGACAAGATTACGGTACACATAGCCGCCTGACATCGATTGAGTTGGCTGCTGGGCTTATCGGGAAACTATGCACCGAGGATTCTCACAAGGCATCTCTGGCAGATTGCGGTGTGCTGGATACATTGGCGGTAAAAATCGCCTCCTTCATAGTCGCCCAAGGTTTTGTCTTTCCCGGTGCCGATGGCCATCTGGAAGACCCGAGTACTTTAGGGTCGATCCCGTCTCCTGCTCCACGAGGGGCCAAAATCGCACCCATCCTCCGTGCTGTCACAGTCATTATCGAGCATTCCAAATGGCGGGCGGAGCACTTTCTTTCATCGCCCGGAATATTAACCGTTTTTCCCCGACAAAAACTTGAATTCTCGCCATCGGATATTAAGAAGGGCCCGCGGGGTTCTACGTATCTTTCAGGGTCAGCGGTCCCGCGACACCTGGGGGGCACCCCTTTGGAATATCTCCTTCCCTCGGTTCCATTATCGCAGCTCAAACCGTCCGCAAGCGCCACCAACTTCCCTCCGCTCCCAGGCCAGCAAGGAACACACCGACGGCATAGCCACTCATTCCCGACCCCGCTCTCGAACCTCGATCCGCCCACGTCTGAAGACGATGAGAATCCCGTCGTCCCTTGGCTCTTGTACCTCGTTCGTGCGGAGAATGGCATGACTCGCTTGATGGCAGCCCGCTTGGTGACTGTGTTGTTCCGTTTGGGCCTCACCAAAAAGCATAGAGTTTCCATGCTCTCTTACTTACTGATTCCAATTCTGCTTCGCCTGCTTGATAAGGATTACGATGTCTCCACCGATGATGGCGTCCAGTATGGAGGGCTGATATCATCCACCAAGCGCATCAAGGAAGAAGCCGCGGGTGTCCTCGCGACCTTGGTTATTGATGATCAAGAGCTACAGAAGCATGCGGTAGATGGAGATGCAATCAAGCGGCTATCCCAATTACTCAAAGAAACGTATAATCCCCTCCACGATAATACGCGACCAATGTGGCATGCGGAAGGCGAGGAAACTGCCGAGGAGTTGGGCACACAGCCAGCGGAGTGTCGGCTTGGGCCCCCTGGATACTCTCCTCTTCACTGTCATATCATGAGATTCCGCGAAAGCATTTTGAAAGCATTGGCCGCCCTGGTTCCATTCAAGGACGAATATCGTAAGGCAGTCTGCGAAAATGGGGTGGTCCCATATATCATCGATTCACTCAAACCATGCCCCACCGATCTACCTGCGGAATCTTCCAGCGCACGGAACACCGCGACTGACGGTAATCCGACGCCCACCCTATTAGCAGCTTGCGGTGCTGCGCGGATGCTCACCCGTTCAGTGAGCGTTCTGAGGACAAGCCTAATTGACGCTGGTGTCTCAACGCCTCTTTTCGTCTTGATTCGACACCCGGATATCGAAGTCCAGATTGCGGCCACCTCGGTCATATGCAATCTCGCTCTAGATTTCAGTCCAATGAAAGAGGTAATTCTTGCCGATCCGAATGTTCTATAAACTCTTTACTGACGCCTCGTTTCTTACAGGCGATCATTTCCGCTGAAATTCTTCCTATCTTGTGCGAGCATGCACACTCCTCCAATACCAAACTTCGAATTGAATCACTATGGGCACTGAAGCATGTCGCGTATAATACGACGAACGACGTCAAGACCAAGATTATCGAAGGCTTACGAGCCGAATGGATTAAGCAGGTTATCGGCCAAGATCCCACGAGCTTCTTAGCCAAGCGCGGGCTTGACGAGGAGATGGACAGCAGTACTCCCAGCGGAATGAGCCGAGCCAACTCCGCTGGCGAACGGGTCGACCTACTAAATCCGGTAGACGATTCGGAGGGGAGAGATGAGGACCAGAAAATGACTGATCCCTTGCCTCCATCCAAGGTCAGTCTAGGGATGTTCATGCCAGACACAACCCGACGGCGTAAGCTCGCCTTGCACGGGGATCTCGATCAGACCACTCAAGCACGCCAGGACGATATTGCGGTACAAGAACAAACTCTTGATCTGTTGCGCAATGTTGTCTGTGGGCCGGGCGCGTCAGAAATGATTGACTACTTGTTCAAAGAGATTGGCCAGGATCTGTTGCTCGACGCTTTGGCAGACAAACTCCGGCCGCGGTCTCTTCAGCTACCACATCGGCGAGAGTCTCCAAACCACCGAGCTCTCCAAGTTCCCACCGAAATTCTGGTCGCGGTAACGTTCTTCATCATCCATCTTGCTGCCGGTCTTCCGTGGCATCGTCAACTTCTTGTTTCACACCGCGACCTCTTGCGCTATCTCATGAACTACTTCAATCACAGCCACCGAGACGTCCGAACAAACTGTGTGTGGGTGGTCATTAACCTCACGTACGAGGACGATGCCAGCGACCGGGAAGGATGCCGAGAGCGGGCCCTCAAACTGCGTTCAGCAGGAGTTTTGGATCGACTGGCAAGCCTGGAGCATGATCCGGACCTTGACGTTCGAGAGCGAACCAAGACAGCGCTTCATTTGGTAAACTCCTTGACTCATTCTTAGCGTTGCCTTCTTGCACCTGATGATTGCAGGTCCCAGCCATATAAGGGCTATGAGAAAGATATTGGCACTATTATAGATGTACAAAACTCTTCAATAAATTCCTAGCGCAATCTACCCCAGTGCAGTGGCTGTGCCCACTTTATTGTACACATTCAAACACCCGATGCCCTGTCTGCTCTTATCTTATCGATAAGATTTTGGGGAGGGGAGAACGTCATCGCAGCAAGGACGTTCATGATACGTCGTTCCGCCTCTCCTCATGGTTCCTTAAACAAAGCCTTTCAATCTCCAATCTATCATCATCAAAGTCAATGGCCCCAGTACCCGCTTCGATACTCCGCGCCCTTTCCATCTCCGACCCCTCCAAGGCCAGCCTCTCCGCAGCCGGTCGAGGCTCCGGATTCACCACGACAGGCGCAATAAAAGCCACAATACCAGCAGCGGACGGCTCCGGCGAAGAAGAGCGAAAATATTTTGTAAAGACATCCGCCGATGGGACCGCCGCAAAAGAGATGTTCCAGGGCGAGTACGAGTCCCTGAACGCCATCTCGAGTGCCGTTCCCGGCTTCTGTCCGCGCGCGATCGCCTGGGGGCCCCTTGAAGAACGCAGCGAGAAAAGTTACTTCCTTGCCACGGAGTTTTTGGATTTACGTGCTGGGGGGAGAAAGGATGGGTCCCTTGCGCAGAGACTGGGAAAGTTACACTCTACGCCTGCACCGGCGGATCCGGAGACGGGGAAGCGCATGTTTGGGTTCCCCGTACCGACATTCTGTGGGGATACGAAGCAGCCGAATAATCCGCGCGAGTCGTGGGCGGATTTCTATGCGAATGAGCGACTCCTGACTGTTCTGGCGACGTCGGAGAAACGGAATGGGCGCGATACTGGTCTCCGGGACTTGGTTGAGCGGACAGCTCGAGTGGTTGTCCCGGCGCTTCTCGGAGATGGGCATCTCGGCTACAATAGATCCGGCGAAGGGCAGGGAATTGTACCCGTCGTTGTTCATGGCGACCTCTGGAGTGGGAACGCTGATCGAGGGCGCATTGTAGGCAGTGGGCGGAAGGAGGACGAGGAGGTTGGAGACGTCGTCTACGACCCCTCTGCTTGCTATGCGCATAGCGAGTATGAGTTAGGAATCATGAAAATGTTTGGAGGATTTGGGTCGGCGTTCTTTAGCGAATATCACCGGATTGTTCCCAAGACGGAGCCGGTCAAGGAGTATGAGGACCGGGTCAGACTGTATGAATTGTATGTTGCACCCCTGAATGCTCTTCAATTGACTTACATGCACAGGTATCATCATCTGAACCATCACGCGATCTTTGGAGCTGGATATCGGTCTGGTGCTGTGTCAATCATGGAGAAGCTGCTCAAAAAGTATGGAAGTATATAATGGAGGCCCCCTTCCAGTGACCACATTCCACCCCACCCAACACCATAGGAAATGGAACATAGAGATTAATACCATGTTAATTATTTCGCTCACATTTACAATATGTTCAGCGTGATTCTTCCAGATCTATTCCATTCCTGCAGTCACTCCTGATTGATTATTACAGAAATATTGTCATGTACTGTTCCGGACCGGAGAAATCTGGTGGAACATGCCAAAATCACGTGACAGAACCTAGCTCATCAGATCTCCAAAGAAGCCCAGTTCTTCATTGGCATTCGGCAACCAAGGAAACCTTCTCGAGGGTGATCGTCAACTTCCACCCTGAGAATGGCGCCCGAATGGAAGCAGGACTCGAAGAGCCAGCCCGGATCCGACGTGCCCCTGCCAGAACCTCCGCCCATCCACCCGTCCTTTATCCAGGTAGCCAAGCCGTACATCTTCGAGCAAACCATCCAGAAATGCATCGCGGCTCTGGAGATCAATCCTCTGCGCGAAGAGTCCATGCGTCTGCAGGGCGTGACCTGGATTGACAATGTTCGTCGGGCACTAAATCTGTTCGTATCGTCTTTCTCTGCTATGGAACATATTGCTGACGCGCGCATAGGCCAATTCGCACCTTCAACACTGCTGTGGTGTATTATCACAAGTTTCGGCTGATTCACCCAGATACGGACTACAATAATATGGTAATTTCCTTTCTCGATTTCCTATCTCATTCAACCTAACGTGTTAGGATGCCGCTGCCGCTGCCCTGTTTATGGCCTGCAAAATTGAGGACACGCTGAAGAAATCCCGCGACATCATTTGCGCCGCTTATAACCTCAAACTTCCCCAGTCAGAGCACATCTCCTCGGATAACCAGGTACGAAACTTTGCCGACGCCAGTTACCCGGCCTATGACTGACGCAGTATATTGTTCAGGTCCTCGACGACCCCGCTCGAGGCATTATCGGGCTGGAGAGACTGATGCTCGAGAGCTCCGGCTTCGATTTCCGAACACGGCACCCACAGAAAACTTTGATCAAACTCGCAAGGAAATACGGGTTATCACCGCAGTCGGAAGTCTCGAACGTTGCGTACCGCATTTCGCAAGACCTTTATCGCACCTTTGCGCCAATCAAGCAGACATCGTCTACGATGGCGTTTAGCTGTCTCGAGCTTGCGGGCCGTCTATTGGAACAGCGGATTGAGGCTGTCGAGCTTGGAACAGATTATAGGAGGTGGAAAACAAGTCGGGAGGAGGTTATGGGTATGCTTCCCAGGAAAAATAAACGCGGCATATTGAGCTAACTCGACTAGAAACCCTCTTTGACCTTTTAGAACTATACACGCATAACCGCGGTTCTACATCCGTTGGCCCTCATTTCCCCGCAGACCGATTCCTCACCGTCCGTATTCCCCTGAACAAGGAAGCCGAAGAACAAAGGTTGCCGCGGTATACTCATTGGATCGACGAAGGAAGAGCGAGAAAAGAGGCTAGAAGAACAGGACCAACAACTAACGGCTCAGCAAGGAATGAAAAACCCGCAGCCGGTCCACTTCCCCACCCTCTTATCCCAGTCACGGCGAATGGAGAACGCCCTAAGCCAGGAGAGAAGGGCCGAGATGCAGCGGTACGGTTTATCGTGGACGCGGAATATGCGGAAGCCGAGAAAGCTCGCGTGGCGCAGTATTTCAATGTCGAGATGGAAGAATACGAAGTGGAGGAGTGAATGCACTGGCTTGCGGAACAGCCTCCAACCCATAACCAAAAAAGGAGAGGATTTGCCTGTGCAGTCGAACACCCTTCTGACGTGGACGGATACACGAGCTTCTCATTCCACTGGCTCCGTGAGTTTACTCTTTGATGGCAGAGTCAACTCACATCCTCGGCGTGCGCTATGCATCAGATGTCAGTAGACGCCACGTGCCGGAGAAGAGTTGAGGAGATCGAACGACCACCACGCTCGGGGCGGGAGGAAGTGTTCGTGGAATCGTTCACCATGTCGACGCTTGTAACGAGACTGGACTGGAATACGGCACTTCCCACCAAATGCGCTTTGGAAATCTATGCTACGAGAAATTGCCACATGCAGAGACAAAACGGCCCCTCCATCGCAAATTCAGCCAGTGGGTCTACGTGTCCCATTCGGTGTCGCCGTCCATGATAGAAGAGGACGAAAATAAGTTAGATAGTTAGATAGTTTGACTATCAAAAGTACCTGTATATATCGGGAAAAGAGCTGCATAGAAGTATCCAGGGACCTCCAAGTAAGCATCCCGACTACTCAGACGAACAGTGCCACGCCTGCTGTACTTTTGACGTCTCATCCGATGACTCAAAATCATACAATTACCGGTGCTTTTGTCCAGAGGCACACGTACGCTTGAGACCCGGCTGTGCCAGGCTCATGACCAGTGTGCCTCCAGCTTGGAGGCTTGAGCGGTATCTGGGGCCATGGAGCTCTCCGCTAGTGCGCAGATTCAACAATCTGGATAGGCTCACAGCTTGCCGTTGACTGACTCAGCCCACACGTGTCAGGGCAGAATGTTCTTCAGTGTTGGACGCCGAACATGCACCACGCACGAACCATTTGCAAATTCCTGGTTTTGAATCATACGATTCGTCCTTTGGATGGAGTCCTCGCAGCTTCGGCATTCAGCTTGTGGACCGTGCTCGCAGCCCTGTGGACTCATGCCCATGCTCAGCCGCCCCCAGGGCTAAGCCGCGTTCGACTCCATTTTTAGGACTGCCATGGATGGACCCTGGAGGTGATCCTGCAGGGGTTGTTCGGAAGCGACTGAAGCACAACGAGCAGTGCTGGAATATCGTCTATCGGTTCTCAATAAACCGTCCATGAGTACCCAGTTTAAGTCCATATACGAAGTAGTTGGGTAGAGCACAGGTCGCGACCCCAACTGATCTTGTTGTCCTTCTCCGGGCTAAATAGCAGACGACGAGCGCGCCAAGTCAACCTTGGAAACTCTTAGCAGCAGGGCTAGTGCGTTGGCAAACTTCAAGCTCAATCAAAGGCTCGCCGTCCAAGTCTGCGATACTTTGGGGGCCGTCCGCAGCCCTGGATGACAAGCGAAAACGCTTCCCAATTGTTTACTGCGGTGGTCAGAGCTAATCCTGGAAGGATTTCTGCAGAGGTTCTTGTGGTGGCTTGGTAGCCCTAGAATAGACCCCAAAGCATAGCCCGACCAGCTTCACAATGTTGATGATGGATATCAGTTATTTCCGAAATCGTTACACTTGGAAGAGCATATAAAGGGCATCATGGTCGTCAGGTAGACCTCTCATCACCGCAATTTCAACTCATACAAACTATCTATCAGTCTGAATCTGTAATACTACTCTCCGTTTATCATACAACATGCGCTTCAACCAAGTCCTCTCTCTCCCCCTCCTGGCAGGCGTCGCCCTTGCCGTCCCAACAGGGCCCTCCAAATCCATCCGCTCCGACATCGACGCCCGTTCCTCTCCCTCTCCCTCTCCCTCTCCGTCTCCATCCCCGTCGCCCTCCACATACCCCTACCCCAACATCGACTCCGTCCTCCCCCCCGTCGTCCCGGTCAACACCCGCTCCGGCAACCAAGAGCTCATCTCGTCTCTCCTCCTGGCCCCCACACAAGCCGACCGCGTGCAACTCCTCAACCAACCAGGCGACTACATCTTCGACTTCAACGAGTCCACCGCCCCAATGGGCTCCAAATCCTCCGGCCTCGGCGGATCCTCAGTCGCCGCCCACGCAAAGACCATGCCGGCACTCATCGGCAACGGCGCCTCAATGACCCTGGGCTTCCTGGGGCCCTGCGGCATGAACACCGCACACGTGCACAACCGCGCAACAGAGCTCAACGTCGTCGTGCAGGGCCGACTCGTGACAAACTTCGTCCTCGAGAACGGCTCCCCCCCAATCGAAAACACCCTCTCGCAGTACCAGATGGCTGTCTTCCCGCAGGGTGCCATCCACCAGGAATTCAACCCGGATTGCGAGGAGGCCGTCTTCGTGGCCGGGTTCAATAATGCGGACCCGGGGGTTTCGCAGGTTGCGCAGAATTTCTTCAGTCTTCGGGGTGATGTCGTGCAGGCGACGCTGGGGGGTGTTCAGACGCTGAAAGGACAGGATTTGGAGTCGTTCCGGGAAATGATTCCGGCGAATGTGGCGCTGGGGATTGAGGCTTGTCTTGCGAAGTGTGGGATTCCGAAGAATGCGAAGAGGGATTTGGGGGAGCTTTTGCGGTAGATGTGTGGTATTCAAGTGCTGGGTCTCCGTTAGCGCTGGTGTTGGGCTAGACTTCATGGTGATGATAATATCTTTGCAAACTAGATTGATGGGCTCAAGCCTTGACATACTAAAATGAATCTATAGTATTTGAATCAAAATGAGATTAAGAAGCATCGGATATCAAGTTGATGTACTAAGGCCCGAATGCTATCTATGAAAAATTGAACGTCTACAACCAAGAACCCATTAGCATTACTGCCCTAATCCGATGGGCAAAGTATGTCCCAAGATCGCTCCAAAGCACGGACGGCCTCGGGGATTTTTATTAAAGGCACGGCACTTGTGCAACTCCTACGGAAACTTGCTGTGCCTCTCCCCTGTCGCGATGGACGGGATGTACCCGCGCAAAGTCAACTCTAGGACGAATAATATACCACAGACTATACACGCATATCCAGCTCAGGGTCAACCGGCGACAGGTTGTTTACTTCTCAGGGAATGGAATAATATTAATTTAAGCTTCTTGTCGACCCACGGAAGGATCTCCAGAATGCGGGGCTGCGTCTGAGCACTTGCAACCTTCTGGGCAAGAGTCAAAGCGCTCGTACTTTGCTCCAGGCATATGATTTGCTCGTTATTTAGATGTGAAGCTGAATCTTGGGGACCCTCGCTGGAATGGCTTCTGCGATTGAGTCGCTGCCTGCAGAAATCCTCAACGATGTGGCTGACATTCTCGCGTCCGACCACCTCCCCAGCCTGCACGCTTTCTCCCTCGCAAGCAGACGATGCTGTTCCATCACAAACCCCCACCGTTTTCGCAAGATCCATTTCAGCGTCGCCGCAGAAGACCGACTGCAGATAGATATCCTGCACTGGGAGCGCGTCCTTGAGAGCGCTAACGCCTTCCCCTTCGTTCGGCGCCTGAGCGTCGACGGACATCTTCCATCCGAGGAGTTCAATGATCCAGATGACTTGCTTGACCTGGAGGTACGAGACCGGCCGAATAAGCGTCGACGGAGTTTCTCTGGAGAAGATGAATGGACGTTCAAGGGCGCTCAGTATATTAATGTCCTCCAGCTGACGAATAACGAGCCCGACCCCGAGGACGCAAAGGCTATGGAGGCCTGGAAGCCGCTGTCTCAATTTCTTGAAAAATTATCCGGACTCAGGGATCTTTTCTGGCTTACTAGCGTCCAATTCCCACCGTGTCTCCTTGATGTCCTGCATGAGACCCTCCCGAAGTGTCGTCTCCATCTGAAAGCGTTCAAGCTGGGGAGTCTGCGTGACGAACAAAGCGGCCCTGATGATCTCAATCGTCATGAGTACGCTCTCGCAACGTCTCCCTCTCTGACGAGTATTATGTGCACTGCCCAGCGGAATGAGGGCACGGCTATGCGGCTTGCTGCTGGGCATGCCCCGAACTTGAATCAAGTCTGTCTCGTCTATCAAGGAAACCAAATTGCCCACGGCCCAGACCGGTTCAAGGATCAACCATCAACGCCGTCCAGCCTCCATTCCTTGAGCTTGTACGATCCGTCACCCGCCAGCTTAGACGCGTGGAGTTCACATGTCTCATTCTCGAATCTACTAGCCCTCCAAATCGCCACTGTCAACGACACCACCGTCCTGGCCAAAGCCGCCGAGTATCAATTCCCCTCCTTGAAAACACTCATCCTGCGATTGCGGATGGTGGCGTACGAGGAGAGCCTTCAGGAAGCCTTCCGGCTCGATAACGATGCTGCCACTTTCCTCTCGAACCTCCCTCCACTCGAGAATCTTCTGATCGTATCTTACTACGCCAAAGAATCACTCACGGCAGCCCTCCAACACCACGGCCCAACACTAACCAGGCTCGGCCTCATATTCATAAATCGCGGAGACCCCTGGCGGTCCCAAGTCACCCGAGAGCTAATCGACAGCATCAGGGCTCACTGCCCTAATCTCCAAGACCTGACCCTCCGCATCCCCCGCTCAGGGGGCAACACCAAAGAAGTAAACGTCTACCGCTCTCTCGGAAAACTCACACGCCTAAAGCATATCACCCTCGAACTCGACTGCACGGCCTTCAAATTCCCAGCAAGACGAACAACGACACAAGACGGCCCCGATCCAAAACATGTCCTGGTAAACCTCGCCGTCGACGAATCCCTCGTCCGCGCAATCCTCGCCATCATCACAGACTCCTCACTCTCATCCCTCCGATCACTGAAGGTATACACCGAATACGGCCGCATGCCCCTGGACCTGGAGCGCTTCGCGCGGGTGATGAAGAGTATATGGGAGGCATACCGCGTCGCCGACGGGTGGTTCGTGTACAAGCGAGACGGGTGGAAGAAGAAGTGCCACGAGAGTCTAGAGCGCAAGTTGATTCTGAACAAGCACTCGCGGTATGAGACGCATTTCCGCGATCTGTGGCCTGTTAAAGGGAGGAACTGGATGGAGGATTGGGGGAGTTTTCCGTTGGAGGGGGTGGGAGATGGTCCATCTGGGTAGAATGGGGATACGGGGCTTCATTTGTGTGCTGTCATATAAGTCTATTGAGATACCCTCAAAGACGAACATTCACGCGGACAGCAACTGCTCCCTGAAAACGTTATAGCAACCACTTTATACTTCCTCCGCAATTTGCAAGTCCTATCCCGCCTTAAACAGGAGCCATTCGCTTCTGCATACCGAGTACAAGCCACGCGGCTTTAATGCAGGCCTAGACAGAGTCTCTTCCCATCTTGACGAGGTTGCACATATGCTTATGCATATAACTCAGGCATTATCACAACTAGAAGCAGGGAACTCTCTTTTGGTCTCATTTAGCGATGGGCCAGATTTCGAAACCTCGCATACGGTTAGATGCGATTGACGGAGGATAACGAAGCGCGATAGAACCCAGGAAGGGTCCCTTGACAGACTACATTCTGCGTGGCAGATGTGTGAATGGCTAACTTTGCAGTGTTTGCATTGCTCACACCGGCGTCCCAAGCGGAAGGGGCTTATCTAAGCCCATTCCCAAAGCGGTTTAGCGGTGCCGGAAAGTTCCTTCTGTGATTTCCCAACATCTCCGACTGTTGTTGAAAGATAACCCGTTCCCGTCTCCGTCTCACTGTCTCTCACCTCCCCCCCTTCTCAATTGGCCTTGGCTGCTGTCCATCATGTTGTTCAGAACTGCGTGGGCCCGTCAAGCCGCGCCTTTGAGGCGTCAGGCCTTTGCTCCTCTTGCCCGGCGCTCCGTCACCACCGACGCTGCCTCGTCGCATGCTGAAAATATCCCAGAGGTCGGTACCAGCTATCCCGAGCATGAAAATCCTGCGCAATCGGCTTCAAGCACATGGATGTTTCATACTGACATGCAATGTGCCTGGATAGGAAGAGGACAAGCCCTTCACGGTTCGACTTTCCGATGAGAGCTTCGAGACTTACGAGATCGACCCTCCGCCGTACACCCTGGAGGTGACCAAGAAGGAGCTGAAGCAGATGTACTATGACATGGTCGCGGTGAGGTACGGACTAGGCACTTCTTGCATTATCTGGAATTCATCACATGTTAATATACTCGCTCTACAGGCGCATGGAGATGGCCGCCGATCGCCTGTACAAGGAGAAAAAGATCAGAGGTTTCTGCCATCTGTCGACCGGTCAGGAAGCCGTTGCCACCGGTATCGAGCACGCTATCAGCCGCAACGACAAGATTATCACAGCATACCGATGCCACGGTTTCGCTTTAATGCGCGGTGGTACTATTCGCTCGATCATCGGAGAGTTGCTCGGCCGTCGTGAGGGTATCGCCTACGGCAAGGGTGGTTCCATGCACATGTTCGCTCCCAACTTCTATGGTGGTAACGGTATTGTCGGTGCTCAGGTTCCTGTTGGTGCCGGTCTTGCTTTCGCTCAGCAGTACAACGACGAGAAGGCTACCAGTATTATTCTGTACGGTGATGGTGCCTCCAACCAGGGTCAGGTCTTCGAAGCTTTCAACATGGCGAAGTTGTGGAACCTTCCTGCTCTTTTTGGCTGTGAGAGTATGTTTACAGTTCCCTCCCTCTAGCCTCCCAGAAGCTAATGGATTGCAGACAACAAGTACGGTATGGGTACATCTGCCGCTCGTTCCTCCGCCTTGACCGAGTACTACAAGCGCGGCCAGTACATCCCCGGTATCAAGGTCAACGGAATGGACGTCCTCGCCACCAAGGCTGCCGTCCAGTACGGCAAGGAGTACGCTACCTCCGGCAATGGCCCTCTCGTCTTCGAATATGTTACCTACCGTTACGGTGGTCACTCCATGTCTGACCCCGGTACTACCTACCGTAGTCGTGAGGAGATTCAGCGCATGCGCAGCACCCATGACCCCATCGCAGGCCTTAAGCAGAAGATCCTTGACTGGGGTGTCATGGCTGAGGAAGACCTTAAGGCTCTGGACAAGTCTGCCCGAGCATTCGTCGATGAGGAAGTTGCCATTGCTGAGAAGATGCCCATTCCCGAGAACAACTCCCGCATTCTCTTTGAGGATATCTACGTCCGTGGCAGCGAGCCCCGATGGATGAGGGGCCGCACCGTCGATGAGACTTTCTACTACTAGCTCTCCCTTCACAGCTTGTTCCATTATCTTCTCCTTATGCATTGAAACCCGGGAGAAGCGAGTATAGGCGTGCTACAATTATCCACCATGACGTTTACTTTGTAATTTAGCCAAATTTGTCTGCATTGGATCTCCTGTAGGAAATATACTATTGCGAGACTGGCCGGTTCAAGTAACTTCTTGTGTACTGTAGAGTTAATGGGCTGCGACCTTGGGGCAAATCAAGACAGCGAAAGAGGTATCATAAAAACGCAGCTAACAGCAACAAATGAATCAGAAGAAGGACAATCCAAGATGCAAATCAAGTCGGCTCCTGCCTCAACATCTCAAGAATCATCTCTTGCGTCCGCTGCACCGAGTCGAGCTTCTCCTCTAGCACCGCCCGCTCCTTGTCCCATTCTGACCGGAGGTCACCCAGCATTTCCTTTTTCAGTTCTTCCTTTAGCCGGGTGAGTGCTGTGGGGGGGATATTCTGCAGGCCGTCGTCTAGGCCGTTGGGATTCTCCGGACCAGGAACGAGCACTTGTTGGGATGATGATGAGGGGTGTTGCTCCGTCGTTGGTGGTAAAAGGGATGGGGTAGAAGAGGAGTCGAGGTGCTTGTTTAGTTTTCCTAGGGTTTCGAGGACGGCGGCCATCATTGTGTTGTCTGAGGTGGGGTTTGCCGCGGGTGATGATGATGATGGGGAGGGCCTTTGGGCGAACATTGTGTCGAAGCCTGGAGGGAGACGGACGGACGTAGCGGCGGTTTTCGGTGTTGCGAGGGGTTGGGGGGTCTGGGTCTGGATGTGCGTTTGCGGCGTGTGGTTGTGGGTGTGGATGGTGTGGCTCACCATGGGGCTGCTGGTGGTGCTTGATGGTGCTCGCCAGGTGTCGGCGGCCGTTACGGCGGCGTTTGCATTGGGTAAATCCCACTGCCCGTCCGTGGTGATGGTCGTAGAGGCAGGGGTAGTGACAGTCCACTTGCGTTTCCTGGGGCGTCTCGAGTCCCGTTTCTCGATGCGGCGCGCCTCGGCCTCCTCCCAGCGCTGCCATGTCGGGATCCAGGCGTCGACGACGGCACGCCATCGCGGGTTCGAGAGGTCATCTGCCTCGGTGTTGCCCTTGTCGCGCTGTTCCTCTAGGAACTTCATGCGCTGCTTCGTGACGATCTCGACTTTTCGCCGGACCGAGTGCCACGAGTAGGGGTGTTTTTGGCCGCGGGTAAACTCCATGGTGACGGTCATCCACCATTTACAGAGGTTACTGCGGCGGCCGAATTCGGCTGCGTGGCGGTTGCAAATCTCAAATAGAGATACTTCTTCCTTTGTTGTGAGTCGCTTCCCGTGTTTGCGTGGCGTGAGGTTCGTGTTTCCTGGTTGTGCCATATGTGCCATATCTCCAGCATCTTTCCCACCATTTGCACCACCCTCGCCATTGACATCCCCATCGCCCCTCTCAACGCCAACAAGACTATTCCTGCCCGCGTAGTCCGGATCCCCCAATGCATCTGCCCCACTTACGTCCCTCGTCCCCGATGTCGTCTCCCCAGGACTCTCGGACCGATCACTCTCCTCGCTCTCCACCGACTCCACAACTTGCTGCTGCCCCCTTCCCTGAGCTGCCGCGTTCACCAATGCCGGCGGCGGCGCCCTAGACTCAGCAATGACCGAACCCGGCGCTTGCGCATGTTGTTGCTGCTGCTGCTGCTGTTGGTGCTGCGAATGCGGATGTGGATGCGGATGCTGAAGCCTTAGATTCGACGAAATAGTCGGTAGCGACGCATTATGGTTGTGCGAGCGCGGCGTGACCATGCTCGGGAGCCAGCGCATCTGAGACATCTGGTACGACGGCTGCGGGGGCGACTGGCTGTGCGAAGTGTGCGAGGGGGAGGAGTCGAGGTCCATCCTGGCCGCTGCTGCGGAGACGGTGGCGGGGACAGAGACCGACGTCACGTTTGGTGCGGAAGCTGTCGTGTGTGTATGGCCGTGGCCGTGGGCGTGTCCATGACCTCCATGTGTGTGAGTGTGAGCGTGGGCGTGTCCAGGGTTATGGGTGCCCCAGGGATTGAACATCTCCCTCTTCTTCGACTTTTACGTGTCTGCTTGTCGCGTCTGGGACGTTGCGGAGGGTCAGGCAATGGTTAATAGATACCGAGAATATATACACGCTCCAGAGAGCTCGAGTCAAGCGAAAATTGGGCAAGGAGATAGATAAAGATAGTTCTCGATGCTGACCCTGACGGTGTTGAGATGGCGGAGTGAAAAAAATCCCGCAGGTTTTGCAATTTTCAGTGCGGGATGAGCCGGAGGGCGGTTTTTGTGAGGGCGGTGGTGTAATATTACCGTTTGATTGGTCCCGTGAAAAACAGATATTTCATCCTCTTTTGCGACATCCTCTTGAAATGATGGATATCTGAGCTGTGAGCTGAACTCTCCCTGAGACCGTCACGTATAGGACGAATGTTCTGTCATCTAGATTGTAGTTTAATTTACAGGTGCATCCATACATCAGGAGGCTGTTCACAAATGGTCACCCTTGCTAGACCCAACTCGACAAATACAAGAAGATGCGCGCCAGATCCCAGTAATACAGAAAAGGAAGGGAATAGAGTAAAGAGGAGAAAAGGATTATTACAAGGCATCTAGCGTCGTCTCAGGTACCAGTGGTAGGCGCCAGTCGACACGGTCTCAGAGAACGGTGTTGGTACCTCGGAGTATCCGGGTCGAGCAACCGGGTGTCGGAGGTACACTGCGGCGCAGATGTTCTGGTTGACTTCCAGATAACGGGGGATAAAGGCGAATGCGCTCATGTAGTCGCGTGGTCTCCATGGGGTAGCATAGGGCTTGGAGCTGTCGATGGGGTTGTCGCGCATCTGGACAAGTGCGCGCTTCAGCACTTCGAATTCCTCCTCAGTCAGCTCCGATGTGTCCACCTCTTCCTCGGGATTTTCGGCCGCCTTGCGGAAGGCTTCGGTGAGGGCCTCTGTTGGCTTGTTCTCGCTAGCGGCAGCGTCGGTAGCTTCGGCATCTTTGGTATCTTTCGACTCTGAGGCCGCTGGTGAATCGGAGTCCGTCTTCTTAGATTCCTTAGATTCCTTAGGGGCCTTTTCGCCCTTCGTCTCAGCTTTCTTGGCCTTCAGAAGCGTCATGAGTTCGGAAAATTGATCCTCGAGGTTGTCGGTGAGGACAGATTGGGAGGCGCCAGATCGCGACATCACTCGGCGGACGGCTTTCTGGAATCCACGCAGCTCCTGCTTGCGCTTTGCGGGAAGGACATTTTTGTCCTTTGAAATGAGATTTTTAGCCTGAGATAAAAGGCCCTGCAATGTCTTGCGGGTATCGAGCTTTTCAGACTCATTTTCCTTGGGCTCCGCTTCCGGCTCGCTCTCCTTCGACTCCTCCGCGGTGCCCTCCTCGCCCTCCGCCTCCTTCTTTTCTTCAGCCTTTTTTCGCTCAATACGAGCCTCCCGCCGGTCGAACTTGTCTTTCGGCGCACCGGTAGCGAACATCACGCGCTCAGGGTCAACCTGGAACATATCGCCGGGGTTGAGGAGGTAACCAGGGTATCTCATCTAGCATCAGTCAGAAATGTAGTTTATCCAATATAAAACAAACCATACCTTCTTCCCATTAACCGTCACAGCCCCATGCACAACAAACTGCCTCGCCTGTCTCGCGCTGCTCGCAAACAGCGCCCGAAAAATAGCCACGTCTAGCCGACGCTCCAGCGGAGCAAACGTCATCGTGGTATATGGAGTCTCCCGCGTATAATTAGAATCCTTCGACGGAAGCTCAAGACCCGCTCCACGGCCAGCAGCCATCCCCGACCCGTCATCCTCCGCCAGTTTCCAGGGACTCATGGGGACGACGGTGCGCAGGCGGCGCGAGAACATGCGCTCCCATTGACTCTCGCGGACTTGTTCGCCGTGGTATTTTCGCGCCATAGACTTTGCCGTCCATTTTTGCTGGAAGAATGTCCTGTTGCCCACTACGGGGTTGCGGAGACGGGTGAGGTTATACAGGTTGTATTTGCTCCATGATTGTCGGATTTTCTGAGCAGTTAGTTACTTGTGTGTTCCGGGTGACATTGATTCAATGGGTGAGGTTCGAATAAACGTACCACCTGTCTCAGCGGCGTGGTAGCCCTATTCCTCATCCTGGCGAGTCTGGCAGTTGCCTTTGTCTGTTCCTTTCCAAGCCGTGATTTCGCCGGGCCACCCAAAACTTCACCTGCATCACGTGACAGAACAAGCACCTGATATTGCAGCCTCCGTAATCAGGCAGCGAGATCGGCTCTCACTCTCTTATCTCTGATTGGCCAGCAAGTCTCGCTTCTCATTAGCGCCAAATCTGAGGTCACGCCGCCAATCGCCCCTATAAATACCGCGGATCTCCCCGTCCTTTTGAAACTTTTTTCTCTTTTTTTTCTTCATACTTACCTTGTTGAAATTCACTGCGCTCAAGAGGCGGTGGATTACAGATTGGTCCCTGCATTGCACAGCGCGGCGGAATGATCTGTTCAATGGCCTGCGGGTCATTGATCGGCGTATTCTTTGGCACTTTCCACGTTGTGGTCTCATCTCTTTCATCATTTCTTCGCCTCGCGCGGGGGTATGGAGAAGGGGAAATACTCTAGGCTTGGGATAGTTGGTAAACGACGACGGAGCGGATCGCTTGATGCTTCATGTATTCCGTTCTCGCTCCTTGCGTTGTAATAGTTTTCTCTTAAAAAGATGTCATGGGAATTGTATCGTCTCTTCTGGACCTCGTTGTTATATCCATGCTGCAGGGTATATGTGCAATCTAAATCAATCCATGCTAGAATGTAACGCCAAAAGATGCAAGCCTCTCTCACTCTGTCATCTCCGTATCCTCCCATTTTGCATGCGGAAACGCGTCTAGCAAAGCCTCCGCTTCCTGCGGATTTACTGCGTCGTCCAGAATCTCGTGCGCCATTTCCACCGTCTCATCCTCAATGCCGGATTCCAGGACCAATCCTTCGCTAAAGGCGAGTCGCGTCAACACAACTAGGAACTTCTGTTTCCCTCCCGCCACTCGGTATAGCTTCGACTGCAAATCGACTTCTTCGGGGTGCCGTCGAACGACGCTGTAGATCAAACGCATGAGGTTGTTTACCAACGATGCATGCATATCCCTCTCAGGTGGGAAGGAGTAGAGCGCATCTAATTCGTCATGCATGGCCCGGATTAGGCGCGCCAACGCTGTTGGATGCGACGCAATGACCAAGCTGCCATGAGAGCTCGCCGGCACAATCGGATTGAAGGCCACAGTCATTAAAAACGACAACGCTTCCAGTCGCAGGTCGCAAATCTCTGACCGCGTGTACGGAGGCTGTCCCTCATCCGGCTGCGGCGTTTCGCTCAAGAGATTGGCCACGCGGTCGACGATGTAGTTTTCATTCGCGTTCTGGTCTTGTTCGGTCTCTTGGATAGAGCCGAACGAGTCGCCGCGCACACTCGTAATGAGCAGACTCAAGGTCAAGCTGATGTCAGTGATGCGTTGAAAACAGTTCAACATCATCAACACAAAGTCGTAGCGCATATGGCGCCAGAAGTTCTCCAGATCTCGATCCACGCTCAAGCTCCGACAGGCCATCTGATACATCACCCTAAGTGCTTCGGTTGAGTCTACCAGCGGCTCGATCTGGGAGATCGGCGTCTGTCGTAACTGTCCAAAGCTCTGGCGCGACACAGGGGAGTGCTTGAAGCGAGGTATCCCGTTGACATCGCCAGAGTCCTGCAGTAGCGGCAGCAGGCGGTCGATTAGACCCAAGACAGCGGCCTCGTCCAGAGAAAGGACAAATTGCACGATTTCCAGGAACATTGGAATTGGCTGATAGTATTGTTCTTTCAGCGCCCGAGACCACAGTGACATGATGGCGTGAAGATGCTCGACGGCATAGCTTTCCAGATTCAGCCTAGCTGTTTCTTCCAAGAGAATGCTCGACAGCGTTCGCTCCGGCTCCGATGGGAATGCCAACTCGGCCATGACTTCAAGGTCGGGTTTGTTGTGAGGATATGTCCGATGATTAAGGATCCGTTTCACCACCCGCATGCTCTGATGTTCGTCCCGGTATGCCGGCTCTTTGGCGTTGACGTTTTCCACGGCAACGTCCAGCATTGCCTCGTCCAACGACTCCTCAGCAGCTTCGATACCCGGCAGCTCTCCCCGCGGACTCAGACGGAGAGGCGTCGGGCTACCCTGGCTTGTTCTTCTCCTCTTTTTCCCACTTACCGTTGGCGTTGTCCGTTTGGATTTTCCCGACTTGCTAGGAGATGCTGCTAAAATCTCGTCGTCGTCGAAACCATCCCTAAAGGGAAGGACCTTGGTCTTCCTGGGAGTTATAGGTGGTTCTTTCTCTTCCGCTCGTACCTTCACTCTTAATTGGTTCGTTCGTAATGCCTCTTCGGCCAGATCCTGTCTGAGGAATGCATTTTCGGTGGCTAGCATCCTGCCCTCAGCACGGGCGGCATCGGCCTCCTCCCTGTATTTCGCCATCTCCTCAGTTATCACTTTGCGCAAGGTAGCAATCTGCCTCTCGTAATCCTCAATCAGTTTTGCTTGTTTTGACCGAATTATGGCAGCTTCTCCGGCTTTGGTTTCCGCCATGGACTTAGCAGTTGCGAGTTCGGCTTCCAGGCGAGAGTATCGCTCATTTTCCTGTTGGAGCTATTCAAAGACAAAAGAAACTAAGGTTAGCTCATAGTATTTGTATAAGAAACACCTTTATAGTACCTTTTCCGTGAGCTGTGCATATTCCTTGTGCATCGTGGAGTACAAGGAGGGATCCCGTCCGGTCTGCATAGGTTCTTCCTCATCCAATACAATGGTATCATCTGGATAGTGAGATCGTTGCTCGGAAAACGCAATTGCCTGGTTCAGGGCTGCAGGGCTGGGCCCACTGTCAATCACCTCCGCGTCCAGCTCTCCAACATCCAATGCTCCATAATCGCTCGTTAAGCCGGTATGTAGATGCGCAGGTGGTCGTAGCGGAGCAGTCGCATCAGTAGAGGCCCCTGGTCGTCTCACGGCTCCGGTCTGGGAATCTTGATCGACAACATCTCGTGAAGCCCAGTGCGACTGCGTAGGAGCTTCCGGCCGCGTGAGATTCTCGGCCTGTGTAGCGCGAAAGGCATCTTGTTCGAGCTGGAGTAAAGCGTCCGGGGATAGGTCATCGAAGCCGTCGTCGGAAAAGAAGTCATCGTCGATAGCTTCCATGCCCAACGAACGAGATAGCCATGAATAATCGAGGAGGAATTGGTTGAGTTGTTTGAGTTGTTGGGAGTGGTGGAGAAGGGAAATGTTGTTGGGCTCGTGCCTGAAAAAACGGAGGGAAACTCAAGGCTGACGTCGATGGCAGCCGCCTGTGCTTCTGCTTGATCTCACGGACTCACCACCTCCTCCTCTTCCTTGCCTTCCCCCTCTCCTCTCTCGTTCATCGACTCCCTCGCCGCCGATGTCAGGTTGAACGGGGATTTTGTTCTCGTTTCCCACCTTGTCTCGTTGTTCCTTTGGTGCTCGCCTTCGATCATTGCTTTTTCTCCCCGGCATTCGGCTCTCACATGAAATTTTCCTGAGACGACGATCTCGCATCTTTCAGCCTCCTGCATCTCACTCTCTCTCGTTTCCTCCCTTTCCTCCCCTCGCACGCTTGTCCGTCTTCGCCTGGTCGGCGCCATCGATCTGCCCTTTTTCCCTTCGAGACGCTCGAGTTGTCCCTCACCCGCCACTCTCCCCGCGCATCGGACCGACGATCTTCTCCTCGAGTTCTCCTTTTCCGCCATGTCCAAATCACGCCGGAGTGTTCGGTTTCCCCATAGGTCGTCCGATGCTCGTCGATCGAGTATATCGGAAGCCAGCGATGCTGCCTCTGATCAGGGAAGTCCGACCAACAATGCAGTTGTTGACACGCCGACGACAATACCCGAGGAGGTACGTGAAGCCCCCGGCCCCCTTGACATGGGCTGGAGACTTGGTGCTGACAGCGTCTCCAGAAAGCCGAACAGCCTCTATCTGAATACGAGAAGAAAAAGCAGACCTTTATTACGCGCACGATATGGACTTTTGTCATGATTGCCGGTTTCTTCATTGCCATGTTTTCGGGCCACATATACATCATTGGAATCGTGACCGCCGTTCAGATCATCTCGTTCAAGGAAGTCATCGCCATTGCGAACGTGCCGAGCAAGGAGAAGAATATCCGTTTCACCAAGTCGCTGAACTGGTACTTTTTAGCGACCAGCATGTACTTCCTCTACGGAGAAAGCGTCATCTATTATTTTAAGCACATCCTCTTGGTCGACAAGGTGCTGCTGCCACTAGCGACTCATCACCGATTCATCAGCTTTACCCTCTATGTCATGGGTCTGTCCTTCTCCACTATCGTATGCCTACCTCTGTTATTGACTTGGATACGTTAGGCTTTGTATTCTTCGTCGCTTCCCTGCAAAAGGGCCACTACCGATTCCAGTTTACCCAATTCGCCTGGACCCATATGGCCTTATATTTGATCGTCGTTCAGGCGCATTTTGTCATGAATAACATCCTGGAGGGCATGATCTGGTTTTTCCTCCCGGCGTCTCTTGTTATTACGAACGATATCTTTGCCTACGTCTGTGGCATCACATTTGGTCGGACCCAATTGATCCAACTATCACCTAAAAAGACTGTGGAAGGGTTCCTGGGTGCATGGGTCTGCACCATCATCTTCGGCTACTTTATGACCAACATTTTGATGCGCTACAAGTACTTTATCTGTCCCGTCAATGACCTTGGATCAAACGTCTTGACTGGATTGGAGTGTGTACCTAACCCGGTCTTCGTGCCCCAGCCCTTTGAGATTCCAGACTGGACCGGGTTTGGCAGGACGTTCTATCTTGCGCCCATGCAGCTGCATATCCTACTCTTCGCTAGCTTTGCCTCTCTGATTGCTCCGTTTGGCGGGTTTTTTGCATCAGGTCTCAAGCGGACCTTTAAAATCAAGGATTTCGGCGAGTCCATTCCCGGTCACGGTGGCATCACGGACCGAATGGACTGCCAGTTCATCATGGGATTCTTCGCATTTATGTACTACCACAGCTTCATTGCAGTCTATAAGGCGAGCGTTGGGGATATCATTGAAACTGCCATCAATGGGCTCACCGTCGACGAACAGCTCGACGTAGTTCGCGGCCTCGCGAAATACCTGTACAACCAAGGATCCGTCCCCGAATCGGTACGTTGCGCCGTTAGGTTATCCGTACTCTCTTACTGATTGTTCACAGGTTCTGGAGATTCTGAACACGGAGCTCAAACGCCGCTGAGGAAGAGATGATGCGCTCATTCTCCTCTATGGCGCTCGCTTCAATCCGCTTCCCCGGAAACGAGCCACGCAATTTTTATGAGTAGTATTTTATAATCGACCATTCTCCTCCATCTCCGGTTTGCTCGTGTTTCGAAGGTAAACGGGGATTTTTTTGTTCACGGCCATGAGGCCCCTTTTGGATGAGTTCTTGTACATGTGAGGGGAGAGTGCCTCCTCTGCTTCGAGAATGGTGTCTTTTACTATCGCATTGGGTCGGTGTAAAGATATGGCAGGATTCGGCGCATTGTCGACATGTCATGAGTTTGGCAAGCGGATGCTAGTAGTTAGTCCTTGCGGTTCATGTTAAGAGGCGAAGGTATGCGAAGGGATATATAGCCAAGACACCCATGACTTGTTGGTTTCAGCCGCTCGATAAATAGTTCTAAATGCTGTACTGCCAGTGCAGACCTATAGCCCGTCTTTATGTCCTGTTCATCGCACAGATAGAGGCTGAAGCCAGTCTCGACTTCACATTCCCGTTCGACACTCCATCAAGTACGAAGACACAATCCCGTCAAGTCTCCGTCTACACTACCAAACCGGCTCCCTAACCATCACTTGCAAAAAGATCTGCTCCTCCGCCCCATCCGCCTAAACCCAACCCTCTCGAAGAAGACCACGTTCTCATCGAAACATTCCACATAAACCGGCTGCCGGTGTGAGTCGGCCTATAATCGCAGATCCCTATCAGTCGGCCCCAGTCAGAGATAAAAGAGAGGGACGTTCAGATACTCACCAACGCAACACCAACCTCAACAACCCTCCCTCCAAACCCCCGTCCCCTCGATTCCACTCTCGTCCCCAACTCCGCCAACACCCCACGTCTCCGTCGCCCGAAACCCCATGATACTTTTCCACCTGAGCCCGCAGCGCCTGTCTCGAGGCAAAGAACCGCCTGCGCGTCCACCTAGCCCGAGTTGCAGGTAGAGCTTCCACATCCCACTCCGCAAAAACACCCTCCAACAACGCCATTCGCATCTCAACGGGAACGGAAATGGGGATAGGGAGCTGTCTGGTGAAAGCCACAGGGATACGGCGTCGTGGTTTGGGCCGGCGGAGATGACGAGCGCGCTGTCACCGCTGAGAATGTGCGCTTTTGTGAGTGTTTTGTAGATTTTGGTCGTTAGGGCTTTCTCGTGGGTTGTTAGTGGGCGGGGGGTGTTGGATTTCCCCGGTGGGATTTGTAGGTAGGAGTGAAAGGGATGCGATATTGGAGAGGATTGGAGGGAGAGGGCGAGGGAGGTTGCGGCTGCGGTGGATTGGGGGAGGGAGACGATGTGTGCGGGGATTGTTGGGGGGGTGGTCGAGGTCGAAGTTGGTCTGGGGTGGGTTGGAGGGCATGGTTAGATTGATGTTTGTATAGGTGGGTGGTTAGACGGGCTATTGCGGGATGAGAAGGACCTCAGTGTGGATGTAGTATATAATCTTGAGCTGCGTTAAATTGGGAGATAGGTCTCGGGCCGAGGACTATATAAGAGTCCCATTAGACAAAGAGACGAGCTACTGATTTACGTATAGACCTACAAAGAGTCCCCAGCCTTACCCGCGCCTTGAAGGGACCAGGCAGAAGAACAAAGGGGGCATGCATGCTGATATCATCACAAGGATGAGAGCCTCTCACACACCCTCAACCTTGGCATATCGATGCCTTTGACTTCGATCCTTGTTTGTGGCAAGGTTGATACTGCAGCCCTGTGGAAATGTGTGACCAAAGGAGTTTAGGCTATAGACAAGATCCAACGAATTTCTGCAACATACAGAAGTAAACTTTTTACAAGCCGCCTAATTTGTTGAACCATTTGGCCGCTCACCATGGAAATGTATCAGCATGTATACCCATCTTGATAATAAACCCTATTATAGATATACAGCAGCTGACAAGCCCCATGGGGCATCGATCACCAGGACGCCATTGTTGTTGTCGCATCGGTCTCTCCAGACTGTCAGTGATAGGTATGCCACAGAAAAATAACAGTTTCCAGAGAACTTCTTCTCCAACTTACACCGGTGGTACCACGACGATAACGGCGACGCGGACGACGACTCCCGCCCAGCGGATATCAAGGCTCTTGCTTCGTGCCGAACCGCTCTTGGAAACTGCACACGGTCTTGGAGCGGCAGTCAACCAACTCATGCATCCCTCTAATCCATTCGTCAACCTTCTAACTCGCAAGAGGGCGAATTCGAGACTTTTAAAACCAGCAGATATTAGGTAGCGTCTCATTGGAATCGGGCAAACGGCTGGTCGAGCGCCAAAAGAGCACGGATCCAGGACTTCAATGTTCCTCGTGGACGCTACGCCGGTGCAGGCCCAGAATAGCAACCAACTCCAGCATGGATCATCCCTCCCTCTTTGAAGATGCAGAAATCCCCAAGTTCAAACCCTCCCGTGTTTGAGCAACGCTCAATGGCTGTTCGATAAGCGCCTCAACCGCCAAGACTCTCCGCTAAGGCGGATATGGAAGAGAGCACGAGGCCGAGAATGGCAATGTCTCCCAATTGGCAGAAGCAACTGGTTGACACAGGGCACAATGGCGGGAAGGGGAATCGAATCCCTGACGCGAAAGGCTCAAGGGGTTTTGCTCCTTGTCCCTCTTTCCTGGACCCTTTTTTCTGATGCTTTTGCCTCCCTCTTCTCTTCAGATTCTTGTGTTGACTCTGGTTGTCTCTTGGCTGCCTATCGTTACCCAGAACAATCATGAGGCTTTCACCATCGCATTAAATAGATCCCTCGTGCTCGCTCAAAGCGTCTCAATTACCGCGTTGGACGCCTACCAATCGCAGCGGCCATGTGCGCGGAATTGCCTCGAGTACGGCTATGGTAACGAACCCGGGGCACTTGCATACGCAGTCGAGTGCGACAGTGAACCAGAAATCGCGAACAACTGCCTCTGCCGAGACGACCTCCAGGGAGACGCCGTCTCGTACATCCGAGAGTGTGTGCAGTCCGCCTGCGAAAAGGACTACGACGTGACCGTCGCCATAGACATCTACAACGACTACTGCACGAGCGCAGGCTACACGGCAGGGGCGATAACCTCTGGCCCCACGCAGACCTCAGGTACGCCCGACCCATCCGCCACCGTGACCGTTACGATCGTGCAAACTGTTTTCGTGGGCGCCGCGCCGCGCCTGAGCCCGGGTCTGCCTGGGTTCTGGGCTTGACCCGTCTCTCTCTGTCCGTCAAGAGGCCTAACGCGCTCGATATCGCTTTCTTGACTTAGAAACCGCTTCGCAAACTACTACCGAGTCCTCAGAATCCGAAGAAACATCATCAGACTCCACTGCCAGTTCCACCACCAGCTCCCCCACCGACGACACTAGCAACACTATCACAAGCACCACGACAAGTACGGATGGACCCCCTGCTTCTACAACAAGCGACGGCGGCGATATCATTCTGAGCAGCGGCGGAGACGGTGATGACCTAAGCGGGGGGGAGATTGCCGGCATTGTCGTCGGCGTCCTTGGGTTTCTGGCAACATCAGCGACGGGGTATCTCCAGTATACGACGCACAAGCGGAAGAAAGCGGCGCAGGCGGCACCATGACGGAGAGGCGGGG